>NW_017534564.1:481128-512972 GCF_001853355.1 Bactrocera latifrons
TAATGTTATAATTTTTTTTTAATTTTTATTTAATTATTTTTTGAACACGCAAAATTTATTTTTATAAGGAATTCTAGAACTTTGATTACTGGCCGCATAAAGGCGAGTTTCTGAATCTATAAACCGGAACTATGTGAGTCACTTAATGAAATTTTTAGACAGTAACGGAGTGGGTTATAATCCAATAATCTTTGTAAAAAGCTGCAAGTTCCTTTTTAAGTAAATATGTATGCATATTTCTGAGACCCCAACTTCTTAATATACTGACTCTCAAAATACAATAAATTTAAGTCACAGCTCATAATTAAAATAATAAGCAAAAGTCAAATGCATCCGCGTATTTCCATCTTCATTTAGCACAGAGGTGTTGATAGCTTTCGGTAATTTAAGAGCGCTATTTCCTAGATATTTAAAGATATTTCATTAAATATTAAAAAGTGCTGTAAGTAGACACACACATATACACATACAAATGTATACAAAATAATTTAATTCAATGAATCACTGCTGACCCAACAAAAATAGCTTGATATGCATGCAGTGTGTGAATGTGGAATCTCTGCAACATACAGCAACAAAAAGCACAAACAACACAGCAGCGGCAACGGTAAAAAAACGAGGAAGCCAACACACACACATAAATATATATAAATACAATACATACAACGCGAATGGAAATATACAGAGAAAAAGAAAAGAAAAACACCAACAATGCACATGGCACAACTGCAGGAGCCCAAAAGTTCTATGACCTAAAGCTCCATTCGGCGTTGGTGACAGCGAACAGAAGAGCAAAACAACAGGCCAAACGCGGGCATAAGCACAGATACAGGCATAAAAAGAAATGCACAAATACAAACATACAAAAAAACATACTTATCTACATACTAGATATTGAGTTTCATACATATTTTTTTATATATATGTATGTATGTATATTTGTACGTAGTTAAATGTATGTACATATGTAAAAATATATGTATATAGCGCAAGTATAGATACATATGTATGAATGTATGTATGAACGTACAGTATATACTAAATGTTTCGAATATGTAAGTGAGGTATCCAAAGGCGGCCAGAATACCGGTATCTAACCGAATATAAACATGTTTACACTGTTGTCTAACAAGCACTTTACATATACACAAACATATCTATGTATGTAAGTATATAACAGAAAAATATGTTCATACATACATAAGTATGTATGCGCATACTTGTTGGTAAGTGCGATTGGCACGCTACCACCAGCTGGAGCTGGAGTGCCGTGGAATGGGTGGAATACGTCACCATGATTTAAGCCGCCAGCGAACGCCGAATGGCGCACAGCAATTCAAGCGACTCTGGGGCAGCCAACTGAACTGAATAATCATAGAAGCAGCGCTATACAGTTATTTCTTTAAATGTCTGCAAATACCATACATATACATACATATGCGTATATATATATATGTGTGTGTATGCGCAACGCCATCGTCAGCATGTTACAGTTACAACAGCGCGCCGCTAGAACATCATCACTAACAGAAGCAGAAGTAACAGTAATAACAACAATCGACCTAACGAATCATAACATTACATTAACGCGACACGAACGAAGCTAACAGTGCAGTCGACTGCGCTGCTAATTGCTGCCAGCAGCGCTGCTCGGAAATTGTGCCAACAGCAATTGTCGGAGAAATTGACTACGTTGCGCGACTAACTGCAAATGGAATGATTATAATGTGGAATATAAAAATATAACTATGCACCAAAGTGCATATGCATGTATGTATGCACACATATATGTATGTGTAAGTATGCCTCTGTACGTTTGTGTGCGCAGAAGATAGGCTTAAAACTGGCAAACAGCATAAAAAATATAATGAAATTATTTATACACATGCAACCGCCAACAGCGGCAGTCTGCAGCAGCAAGCAGGCGGCCTACAAGTCCCAAAAACGCCTAACGGCAAATCCCAAATAAGTGAAAAAAAGCGCAGCCAACTGCAGGCCCCACGGCAATCACAGTGATATTCACCGGTAAATTGCATGCGACATGCCTCGTTACATACATATGTCAACTCTGTATTGTACAAATGTATGCAATTTGGTGGAAATTTTGCGGACAGAAGCTGGATACGGTTGTTTTGGGCCGCACACGCAGATTCAATTAGGCGCTGATTTGGCGGTGCAAAGTCAAATATTAATAGCTCATTGTCACCAGAATTTGTGGTAAATAATTTAGATGCATACAAACGTACATACATTTTGCAAAGCATAAAAGGGTATAAAATGGTCCTTTTTTTGATTTGGTTCAGTCAGTTTCAATGCCACTTACTGATATACCTGTCCGATTTGAACAATTTCTTTGGAGAGTGTAGCATTGCCTGTGGCAAATTTCGAGATAATATCTTTTCAAAAATGAAATAGCTATCCATACAAGATTTTGCTTCAGATCGTTCAGTTTGTATGACAGCTATAGGCTATAGTGATCCAATATCTGCGGTTTCGACAAATGAGCAACCTCTAGGCGAGAAAAGAGCATTAGGGAAATTTTAGATTGCATTTTTGAGGGACTGCTTCGCATCTATACAGTTTTATAGGGTCTCCGATGGTTGTTTTTTGGGTATTAGAAACTTTGTGGTAAACTCATTATTACTGATTTAGTATCAAAATTAAATAAATTCTTTACAAACCGAGAGCATTTGAGAACATATCCGAAAAGTGGGCGAGATAATTTTTTTGCCCTCGTTTTGACTATCATATTTTCTAGAAAAATTTTTTCTACCAGGGTTTTGTTCGAAACTTAACTGACAAATTTATAATTCTCGCTGTTGATCAAGATTTCTATCCAGAGACTTAACACTTAATGATGACTATGGGTTTTTCAATCTTCTATTGGTCGCAAGCCATTGATTTAACCTCCATAAGCGAATCTAACCTCAAGGTAAATACCCAAAATGTCTCATGGTAAATAATTTAGCAATACAGATAAAGTCTATAAACAACAACAATTGTACTCTATTGCAATATAATTCTATAATTTTCCCACACTTCTCATATCAGCAAACATTTGCATGGCTTCCGATTTTGATTTCTAATAACTGAGCGTTGTATATGTACATACATACATACACATATAGTTTATCAGAATACAGATAAGCATGGCGATAGTTAGCGAATAGTCAGAACAATGCTGTTAATGCAACCAAGGCAGACATCCAGTCAGTCTAGGAGTGAGCAAACAATCGCAAACATTCGCCCACAATCAACCGACTCAAACCCGGCGTTGGCACTAGCACCGCGATCAGCTCACCCAACTACCCCATTAACACCCCACAAACCATTCACACATTCACCGAATTCCAATTCACAGTTTTCATATCCACTACCTCCTAGCGACTCGCTCACAAGCTCGCTCAGCATGACACTCTCCGTCACCACACACTTCGCACCGCTCTGTGCTAAGTTTGCTGCTGTTCGCGTTTGTAGTCAACACAAATAACTGTGACGGAGACGTCAGAAAATGGCTATATGATGATGATGACGACGACGACGATGACTACAACTACTACACCGTTAGCGACGCCGGCGACGACGACAGCATCGTACAGAACACTAGGTTGCTTCGCTAGTTGCTTGGCTAGCCGTCGTGTCGTTGACGCCGAAAAAGACCAATGACCTATGCTAGAAGAGGTATGTTTGTTCGTACGGTACTCGTATACTGTTACTATTACAACAACAAACATTTCATTTCTCCATTTCTTTCTCTTGTTCTTCTTGTGCTTTGTGAAAAAATGCTTATTCTATGAGCGCACACACCAACACACGCCACATGTACATGTGTTTGTGGGTGTGTTTGCTTACACTAAAGTGTTTCTTATTCTGCCTGCTGGGTAGGCTACACAGCTTTTGTTCTACTAACAGTACGAAACACACAGAAAGAGCGGCGGTGTAAGCATGAAATGAGTTTGGGGATAGCTTTGATGCGGTGTATGAATTAGAGTGTATTTGCTCAGCCCTTCTATTGAAAATGATGGAATTTTTTATAGACACGCTAGTTCAAAATTAAATATAAGCCATTGAGTCAAAAAATTAAAGGTTTGTATAATTTTTTGGCAAGCAGTAGAGTTTTTACTTTAATTGTTATGTATTTTTCAAATGTGTGCTAGGTTAAAAACTTAATTTTTTGAAAGCTAGTTTATATGGCACCTATATGCTATAGTGGTCTGATCAAACAATTTCTTTAGAAATTATACCATTGCTTTGTATAATAATCCATGTAGAAATTCGTGAAGATATCTCATCAAATAAAAAAGTTTTCCATACAAAGACTTGATTCTATTCGATCAGTTTGTAGTGCAGTTAAATATACATACATATGTATGCTATAGTAATCCGATATAGGCGATTCCGACAAATGAACAATTTCTGGAGCTAAACAATATGTGTACCAAATGTCAGAACGATAACTCAAAAACTGAGAGACTGGCTCCTGTATATAATTATTTAGGGTATAAGAACTCTATAATTCGATCTAAAGATATAAGACTAATAGCGGGATTCTGTGACCAGTATCTAGTCTCTATTTGAGACATTTTGAGGTAAAGTCTCAATTTGTGACTAGTTACTATTCATTAAACAGTCTCTAGCGTTAGTCCAAAAATATTTCCCCACATTTGAGACCGGATAGCTAGCAGCAGGTCACAAAACTAAAAAGAACTCTTGTCTGCCACTTTGAATGTACTGAATAGAGATCATCATAGATATTAATCGATTGTCGTTTTTTTATATTTTGTAAGCAACTCAAACACGAAAAGGTTAAAAATAAATAAAGTTTACATAAATTTCGTAAATATTATGAAACAAAGTGAACATATATTTATATTTTTATTGATAATTATGTTTTTTGACTATGTGACAGAAAATTTAATATTTGTTAACGACATATTTATTTTCATTCAAGTGTAAAAACATCTCTGAATAATGAAATGTGACAGATTTTGAGACTGTCGCACAGAATAGCAAAATCGTCTCAAGTCTCAAAAATTGTCTGTAACTTAAACTCTGAAATTAAAAGGCTTGAAACTGTATCACGGTAAGAAGCTGCATTTCAAGCGGCTAGTCTAGGAGTTAAAAAGTTTTTGGGTTACAAAATGGTAAAACGTAAACAATTACGTTCAAATTCTTCGGTAGAAGCTAAACTATTGGACTAGTACCAACCCATAATATCCTAATATACCGTTAGCCGCAATTTATACGCTCACACCATATAGTTTCTCCAAATTGAGTGCATATTTATCGCCTTTGTGTAGTGTTTAGTCTGTCTGTTGGTCCTCGTAGACGTTTACCAAACTTTTGACTTTTTTAAAATTGGACAGCGACGCTGTTGTCATTTTTGGCGTGGAACTGATTGCTGTGCGGTTGGGTTCGCTTGCTATCAGCGCTTACAATTAGTTATGTTTGCTGACAAAATACACGTACATATGTATGTATACTCGTACACGCACACGCCCATACTAGTACCCACAAAATGCCAAAAGCCTATAAAAATAAAATAGAGACAACAACAACATGCTGGGGGAGCGCTTTTAATAGTTTGCTTCGTTGCATTGTAATCTGCTGCCGTTGGTGGTTGTTCTTTTTATTGTTTGCTTTTTTGCTTTTTCGGTTTTTTTTCATATTTTTTTGCTTTTTAAAGACTTTGCTCGAAAAGAAAGCATGTATATATGTATGTATGTGCATGCGTGAGTGTGTGCACTCAATCATTGAAAGCTGCAGGGAATAATTTGTCCTATGCAAGTTTCTTCGCATATTGGCTAGTTCAGTTCGCTTGCCTATTTCCTTGCTTGGCTGCTTTGCTGCAGCACAAAGCGTTGCAATGTTCATACACAAACACACATGAGCATATATTGCAAACATACACCAATGTACATCTGTACATGCGTCTGGCTGCGTGTTGGTGCAGAGTAAAGATGCGCTTTTAATTGTTCAGGAATTCATTGCAAATGTAGGCCAAATAGTTACATACTAGCAAATGAGGGGATGATAGCTGCTGCATGCATTTTGGCATACGAGTATATACATATGCATGTATTTTATATATATGTATATACAAATACATTGCAGCAAATTTGGGTTTCATGTCTATTGTGGATTTAATTTCTTTATGTACATATGTATATACTGGTATCATTATGTTTACATGTATTTATGTATGGGAATTTGTAGGCATTTGCAGAGGTCATGTTTCGAAATGTTTTTATGTTAGGACAATGTATAGTGACTTTCTAAAGATTGAGCTATTCACATTAGAAGGAAATTGGCAATGCTTGGAAAAATTAAAGGTATTGACCAAAAAAAGTCAGTATTGAGAATATCTAAAAGCATTGCTACTTTTAACCGCATTATTTTTATAAAGTTTAGCTGAGATTTGGAATAGCCTACCTACCTAGAATTCGGGGTTAAAATAGATCTTAACTAGATGTCTTCCTTTGAGAATGGAAACCGTTTTGAAATACATTA
The DNA here is from genome assembly GCF_001853355.1 of Bactrocera latifrons. Classification (NCBI taxonomy): domain Eukaryota; kingdom Metazoa; phylum Arthropoda; class Insecta; order Diptera; family Tephritidae; genus Bactrocera; species Bactrocera latifrons. Next base: position 487,639 of record NW_017534564.1, read on the forward strand.
TTCTGAGAAAAACCCGTTTAAGATTGAAGTTGTAGCGTTCTGTACTTTTCTACAAGAAAGGCTGTAGCGATCGGTATAATTTGAATTTCGATTCCAAAATTTGAGAGAGTGTTTACTACAGTGTATACTATCCGGTAATGCAACAAAAAATCGATTTTTTTTTTTTCGAAAATTTCATACCAAGACGATTTTTTAATGATGACCTGCGCCTCTCTTTTCAACCAACTAATTTAATTTTTTAAGTTTTCGTCATTTTTTCAAATGAAAAAAATTTAATTTTGCAAACAATTAAAATTTAAAATGTTTCGAGGGCTTTTAATATTCATCTCTGTTATATCAGTTTGAGGATCAGTTTCACTAGCATTATAACCATGGTAGAATAAAAGAAGTTTTTTGGATAGGACACAACGAAAAAATCTCTAAACCCCTTATAACGAACAATTTATATTTAAATAATTGAAGAAATAGCAGATGAGGTATAAAATATTTTACTTTCAAAATAACATATGGAGGGCATTTTGAAAATTGATATAAAACTTGATTATTAGGGAAATTTATGTTAGCAAAATCATATTACATTACTATATCATGTAGTACATGTACATACATATGTAGCCAAAATGTTCAACTTCAGACATAAAAAATAGGTAACCAAAATATTTCTTTCAATATGAGTGATATCTACTCTATCGTTCGCCTATCAACTTATGAAAATTGATTTTACGATATTTGGCATTTTAAATGACGGTATGTGTGTGCATGTATATAGGCACAAATTTAAGAAACAACGCAGCCATCAGACAATTCAACAGCATCTTAAACAAACTCAAAAAAATTACATATGCAATCGTATATCAATATTGCAAAGAGATAATTTCGAAAAAGAATTCTAAACAAGTGTGCTTATTATTTCATATTTTCCAAAGCAGTTTGCTGATTTTTTCCACAAACAATAGATTTTGCAACTCAAAAAAATTTCGGCTAAAACTACAATTTTGTGTCCGAAAAGAAATACTAGTTTTTTACTTCTTTTCAATAAACAGTTAGCTGTCGAAATTGTTTCAAATTTTACTATTTCGCCAAACAATTGGTTTTAGTTAATAAAATTTTGTCTTTTCCAGAAAATCTCGCCTTCGCTTCGCGTTTGTATTTTTGCGACAATTTGGATTACGATTTGCATGTACGAGGGGTAGCACTGGGGTGTGGGAAGGTTGGGGGTAAGTAGGCACCTCTTTCATAATTCACTCCCCGGGAAATTTATTTTGCTTCGCTTTTTTATTTATATAACTTTTTTCTAGCCACACATACACATATGTACTTATGTGTGTGTTTATGATGTATGTGTAGGCTTGCTCCGTTCAACGCCCAACTACTACCACCACACAGCTGTAATACTCAAACGCATATCCATCGCCATGCAACGTACTCGACTAGCGCGCTTCATTAGCGGCTTTGCGGCGCTTCATTGGATCGAAATATCTGGCTGGCTTTTCAATTGTTTTCTTAATGATTAAATTCACACAATTTTGCACTGAGATATGCACTGCACTTTTCATGCTGTTTTGTTTTCGTTTCGTTTTCGGCACACATGTAAATATGTTGGTTTAAATGGGTGTTTGCTTATTTCAATATTTTCGCAGAAGAAGAAATATATAGGTTTTTATTGATATGCCTTTCATTTTTATCAAAAATCATATTTTATGCACAGAATTATTATTACTATTTTTTTTTTTTTTTTTGTTTTGGAGACGCAGACGCGTTGCTATTTACTTGATTTACGATTATTTTTCATATTTTTCTTTGCAAATTTTTTCATTTTCGTTTTGAACTCATATTTTTAAAAAATCTGCACATTTTTTCTTCAATTTTTGCTATTCACAGTTTTCCGCCTCCTCCTAGTTTTTAGTTGCTGAACGTTCGCCAGCAGCAGCAGCACGACACTGCTGTTGTTGGCCATTGAAATTGTCTGTGCGTTTGTTCGTGCGCTCGTTCACTCGCTCACTGTAGCGCTATGTTGCTGCTTCCTGTTTCGGAAATTACGTCACTTCCGCCACTGCAGCGCCGTATTGCAGCGTTTCTGTTTCTATTCTAACGTTGCGTTGTTGTCGTTGCTACTGCTGCTGCCGCTAACTTCTGCAATGCAGCTTATGCAGTCCGAATGCATTGCACGAGTGTTTGTGTGCGCGCGCGCGTTTGTGTGTATTGACGTGTGCATCTGTGTGTTGGTGCGTTGCGAACGATGTGTGCCGACACGACTACGACTACGACAAAAACGACGGCGACTTCGTGCGCGTTGTTTGCAGGCGCGATGCAGCAGGAAAGCCGGGCAGCTGGTCGCTGGTTGGGTTGCGGTGAGCGGCTGGGCGCTTGGCTGACAGCAAGTGCTGCTTTGCAGGCTCCTGCATCGAGCGACCGGCCTAAATGCACCAGCCGGTAAGGTGGCGCATTGCGCAAGCGGTGTGCGGCATAAACAGCGCGGGATCTGAGGAGGGGGAGGGGGTGAGAGAGTTGGGGTGACGCTGTAGACGCAAGGATGCAGGCACCAACGACGAGCAACGTCTGTAAGCCAACGACCGTCCAACGACCCTGCGACCGACTGACCGACCAAACGACCGACCGTAGGCGTTCAACTAACCGTTCGATTGCCGCTTTAAGACAATTTACAGATATTGTAAGTTTTCAATTGCAAAACGAATCCGCGTTAGCGCACAGAGTTACTTTAATGTGTGTGGCGTTCAACGCGTATCCGTAACGAAATCCGTGGGCGATTTTTTTTATAAATTATATGCCGTAATAGAAGTGTATAAGAGCAATAAGCATTATTAGTTGCAGTTGCACACAGGACACACACTGTCCGAGCGTCACTTGAAAACACAACACTTTGCACTTTTATTTACTTTCATATTAAAATCTATGCAATTAAATAATTTTTTGTGAATTTTTTATTCTTGTTTTCTTTGCTTGCAATACCTAGAGTATCCATGTACATGAAATTGTAACGAAAATTATTGTAAATATATTTTTATAGTCGAAATATCGAATGGAGTACATCAATTGGAGAATTTGATGATTATGATGTTGTTGATGTTGTACGCAACGCGAGGCAACGCAACATATTCGCGATACGTTCAATGCGAAGTGTAGCCAAAGACTGCCTCAAAATGTTATCGAGTTCGTTGTATTCCATCATCGTCAACGCTCCACATTGCCGCGCGCGCGGACTTTACAACAACAAGCGCCAACGAGCAAAAGACCCACCAACAACAGAGCGTCGATTGAAGTCGCTGCCACTGTTGTGGCAGTCGCAGTAGCGGCAACTGCGCAGCGCCGTAACATACAAACACAAACATACATACAAATTATGTACGGTACATACGTAACTAATTTACAACAACTAGTGTTGGCTGCGCTGCCAAGAAAAGCGCAGCAAAAGAAGAGCCAAAGCGGCCAAAGTAGCAACCGGGAAGAGCTACAAACCCACACACACAGCCACACATACTCACCGAAATTCGTTTGGCTACGCAATGCTCTGGATAGTTTGGTTGTCAGAGCGAGCGCGGGCCGGCGTGCTGGCGGTAGGCGGTAGCCAATGCTGTAGTTGCTGAGCAAACGAACGGTACCAAAGCTACATAAGCATATGCCATCAACACACACACACACACACACTCATACATACATGTGAGCAGTAACTGTGCACGAGTGGTGGTGCGACGCAGACGTTGGCGACGGCAGCAATCGGGAAAAGCGCGAGTATCAACGGGCATACCGGGATAGCGCTGCCAACTTTGCGCTATGCGGTGACGTGGTGGGCCGCACACCGACAGACAAACAACTACAAATATACACCCATAAGTGCGCGCATATACATACATTTACATGAAAGAGCTTGTGCAGCCGAAATACGTAGCAAAGGCAATATTTATAAATGACTACACAGCCCAGAGCAGCGGCACAACAGTACGCCTGCTGCTAGTTTCGCCTGTTTCGCGTGCGTTGAGTGGGTATGTGTGTCTCTGTGCCGCTATGTTTGCCTCTTTGCTTTCGCCGATCATACGTTGGTAGGCCGCTGCTTGAGCAGTTGTGTTGGTGTTGTTGGTGGTGGAGCAGCATGCTGCCGCGTTGGCTGAGAGCTTGCGGAGCGCACGTGTGTGCTGGTATTAGTAAAGTGCTTACTATTCTCATTTAAAATGTCTCTATGCTCTTTCATTACATGGCTCTCTTCATTGGCCGTCGCAAGAGTAAGCAAGCTGTAAAGCCTTTTGGAACAGCTGTTTGCAAAGTGCGCTTTTAAGGCTGGTGGAACGCATAAGCATATAAACATTCATACGTGCATGTGTATGTACATGTGTGAACGATAAGCTGTGGTGGCGGAAGCATAACAGCTACATATACATATATGTAAGTAAATTTGGCTATGGTATATGTATTATATATGGTATATGTAGGTATGTATATAGGGAATATGGATCATATGTTGAAAAAGTTATAGATTTAACGAAAACATAATTAGATGACATCGGGTACACATAGATGTATTTAGTCTTGACGATAGAAAATATGTACGGGTATATTTTGCTGCATATAATTTATAAAAAAGTACTGAACAATATACAAGTAAATAGGCGAATCAAACAGTAATGGTTCTATAAATATGCATGCATCTACATATTCTTGTACATTTTCAGGAGTGCAAATTGGCTGGCTCGTATGCCAAATTTTTGGTAAATATTTTGTTTATAGCATCTCCGATTTGCTAGAGTTCTCACATACTTCCAATAGGTGAAATTGAATTTTAGTGCAAGTGAAAAATAGATGGACGTGGTAGAAATAAGGAGGCCGATCGAGTTCTAGAAAATCAGATAGAAATCAGATGCTATTTTATTAAAAAAAAAATATGGTGAATTCAAGTGTTCTGGGATATTTTCTAAATCTCCTAATTTTCCACTACTATAAAATTCGATGTATACAATCAAAGTAGTGAAACTACTCAAATCTATAACCCGTTGGGTAGTAAAGGAAGGAAGTAAGGAACTTAAGAATATGTTTGTTGGGTGAAAGCATAAAAAACAAACAAAATGCGCCATACTGCATACAAGAATATTCCTCTACTCGCCGTTGCATTAAGTTTTCCACATGGTGCAAATAGCGCGCAAATGCAAAAATTTCGTAGACAGGTCATCCCTATACACACATTACAGAACATGGTGCGAAGTTATGCATGGCGTCCAGCAGTCCGCAAGATTGAGGAGACTTATATGTTTTATCACTCTCTAAAGGTAATATTTAATCAGATGGTGCCGAGGAAGCGTATTGAGTTAGGAGTAGGTTAAGTTTAGCGGATTAAAGTTCCACATTCTGGTTTTTGATGCTTGCTTCTTATTACTAATAAAGTAATTGTCCGGAATTTTCATCTGATCCAAGTACAGCTGCTTTAGAAGTTACCTCTGCAGAGCCCGGCACGACTAACTAACTACTTATTGTTTAACTTCTACAAGGATTCTATAAGACTAGGACATAATACATAGTTTTTAATATCCACCCATCCTAAGAAAACAAAACGAAAAAGTTTAAATCTACACTTGTTGGTTTGACGGATGAAATCTCGACGATTTATTATTAAGCTATCAGCGACAAATTTAGAAGCACAACCCAATACATGCATATGTAAATATAAATGGAACACACTTGCATATATAAGTACATACATACATAGAAAACTTCAAAGAATACAAACCAAGCTCATTTTTGACATGTGACTTCTTCACGCGCGCAATGGTTAGCATATATGTATGCTCATATACATATATACTTATATATGAATGTATGTATATAAATAAATATATATTTATGTAAGTGCACTTGTATCTGCGAGGCTTGCTCGCCAGCTTGCTCCTTCAAACTTTAAGTTGACGTCGGCCGAAATTGTTCCATTTTTATTTTGCTATGCACTGCGTTTGAAAGTGAATTTCAGCGATTTTGTCTTCAACTGCTTCAGTTTCTTACGGCGCACTCTTTGCGCCTGCCATGCGATTTGAACCAATTTTAATAGATTGCCATCGCAAACGTTTGGCAGCGAACGCATCTGCACTGACCCATCCTATTGCCCTACATTTGCGGACAGGTCGTTAAACATGCACAAGCGCGCACACACACACACATACCATTAAATTTGTTATTGTGTTTGTGCATGCCAAAGCATAAAATATACGTATGCATATGTATGTATCCGTATATATGTATATGCATAAATCTATGAATGTGCGAATTGTGCACTGAGGAACGCACAAACATACAAATGCACATATGTACTTACTTTCGCAAATAACACTGAGCTTAAGCTGCCATAGAGTCGTTAAAAAATTGCATGCACATTGTATGCGTACCTATACACACTCACATACATGCAAATATGTGTGTTTATATGTTTGAGAAGTTTCATGACACAATGCGTTGCAAACGCGTACGCATGCGAGCACAAAGTTACATTTATGCGGTTGCCTTTATGTACTTAGATATATACATATGTACATACATACATGAAGCATGCAGATGCATTTGTGTGGACTTTAGCTTGCGTATTTACATACATATGTATAAGTATGTTTTTACACACTTTAATAGCATGTCATTTCGCACATTTCGAATTTGTTTTGTTGGTTTTACTGCTTCTTTACTTCGCCTATTCTCTTTGCTACCGCAATAGATGGCCAAAGGCAAAATTTTGAAGAATTGTCAACCTGTTGTTAGTGATTGCATTTTATATGCACAACCAATTATATTAGTCTATATACATATACATATAAACTCGTATATTTCGGGTATTTACCATCATTAAATTTGAAGATACTTTTCGGTGAGTAGAAAATCGTTAATGATAACCTTTCGGACGAAAATGATTTATTATCTATAACTTTATTTCATTAATTGGTATTCAAGTGCACCAGCACGGTGTGTTGCAACATTTCTCTCAAGCAAACTATCACATGACCTAGGTTACAATTGGTTTTGATTTGATTAGGTCACCGGTATTTATTAATTAAAGTATTGATATTGCTATGGGTAGATAATTTTCTCAAACTTAAAGTGTGCAACAATTATCTATACCCCCAAAGCCATCGTTTGTGTGTATTTTTGAAAGCATTTTTCTCAAATTAGTATTTTTCGAATATGCTCGAATGATTTATCGCAGATAAATGGTTCGAACACCATCATGTTAATGCATGTTCTCCGAACAGTGATCTATCAGAGTTTTTCGAACTGCTCAGAAATCGAGTTTTGACCGACCAAAAACTAAAAAAATTTTGGGTAACATTCAACTTTTTTTAAGAATTATGGCACAATTTTTAATTCATTTATTTTGAGAAGACCGAAATCAATGCAGCAGTCGGAGTTCGAGTAAAACTCGAAGAATATAAATGTTAATATACCTTCTTTTTTAAACAACTTATTCAGTAGTATTTTTGTTTGATTCCCAAATTCGATTTTCTTAGGCGGTTACACGTAGTAATCCGTAAGATAACCGACAAACTTCCCGACATTTCTCACTTTGTCTCACAACTTTTTTTAATAGGCGTAACATTTTAACGCCTACATTTTTAATCATTATAGACACATACTACAAGTAAATATAGAAATGAATACAACCAAATTCTGACAGTAAAAATTCCTACAATATTAATATGTTGATTGTACTCTTTTATTCCATAGCCGAGGTTATGTTAGTCATCATGCGGTTTTCCCATTTTTAGACCGTTTTTTTTGTGCTTTCAAAAATTAGCAAAGCAGGATTACATTTCTCATTTTTATATAAGAAGATATGCAATTCGAGATGTTTCAACTTTAGTCATGTGAAATCTGAGAAGTCCAGAAGCTACAGCTTAGATTATTCTACTTTGCCCTCTTCCAGGCCACTTCCAAAATTAGTGTCAGAAGGATCTCCAACTTGCTCTCAAATGATATTTCTTACTCAGAAGTAATTTGATGCAATTAATAATGTTTTTAAGCAGCCTTAAGTAGTTGTGGTAGTGGTTGTTGTTTTAGCGGCAGAAAGCATTCCTGGTCCGTTCCAGTTACTTATACCCAATTGTCATGGGAACGGACGCCTTCAGATACAGCTCTTCTCAGGTGAAAGATTAAATAAATTCATAAACAGCTACACTTATGTAAAGTATAAAGAATTTTCAAGGAATCGAAGAGTTGAAAAAAAATTTGTTACTTTTTGAATTCCATCATTTAAGTCGGAATCATTCAATCCACGTTTTATAAACTTCTGAGATTTGATTACATCTTTAATGCACAAATCCTATAAAATGCACCACTTATGACTTATGCTAGGATTTAAGCCATGAAAGCCGAATTAGAAATATTCGCAGTACGAAGACTCGATTCCACTAATATTTTCCTATATATTATTTTTTTGGTCATAGTAGAAAGTCTTTTTAGTAACAAGCAGGAGAACACTTTGGAGATCCTACAATATATTATATATACACATATATATATCGAGTCTTTGCACGACCAATATATATATATATATCTATACTGCGATCAAATTGAAAGGTGAATTTTGTCTATTCCATTTCCTTCAAAGTAATCCCTTCCTGCTGCAATGCACTTATGCCAACGAATTTTCCAGTCATTATAGCACTTGGAAAAATTCTCCGTTGTGATAGTCATCAGAGCCTTGTCCGATTGAGTTTTATATCCTCCTTTGAGTCAAAACGGTGTCGTCGGAGTGGTCATTTGAATTTGCTGAATAACCAGAAGTTACACTAAGGCACATCAGGCGAATGCGGTATTTGTGGCACAATATTAGTTGAAAATGTGGCGAAATGATTACGAATAACCAATAAGTTTGCTTCTTTGTTCAGTAAATTCAGACAAAGTAAAAATCGAAGAACTCACTTTTAGAGCCTCTCAAAACGACGCGTATCTCATGTACTAATGAATATTTCGACGTGAAATTTAGCATAGATACCAATTTACGAAAAAAAATTATATATCGGTATAAATGATCTGGCTGAGTCGATTTTGCAAATGTCCGTATGTACATACATATATACACGAACTAGTCCCTCAGTTTTTGAGAGATCTGATATTTCTTGTCTTCGTATCACTGTGGCTTATTATGGTTGCCATAAAGACTGAACGATCGGAATCAAGTTATGGTAAGGGCAATTTTTCATTTGAAGAGGTATGCTCACGAAATTTATCATAAGTTATTATTCAAGGAAATGGGACAAACTCCGAAGAAATTGTTCAGAACAGATTACTATAGCATATAGCTGCTATGCAAAGTGCTCGATGAAGTTCTTGTGGCGCAATAACAACAAGTTAGCAAATTGCTCAAATTATTATTGACGAAATAAACATTTTTCTATAGTAAATTAAGAGAAAGGAGCATTACATTTTCGCGCATAAAATTTTTAAAATAACTTTTCATCAATAAATCAGATAAAGATGTTGCCAACTTCACTAAATAGTGCAATAAACAACATCATACTATTGAGTTGCGAGATAATTAAATCGCTTTGTATTGGCTTGTTGTCACATAAATATCAATTCCAATAATCTCTCTGATTACAGCAATGTTTTATGGGATATGTATGTATGTGTGTAAGATGTGTGCAATCTTAGAGGCGTCTGCCCTTGGAATTAACATTTTTTTTGCGGACAAACCAATTAAAGACCTGTTCGAACGGACTAAAATGGATTGAGTAATCAATTTTCTGGCGATATGTGCAAATGTGTGTGTATATAACTCAGTTTGGAATATGTGCAAAATATATAGTAGTAATCTGCATTTTTGCAAAATTTGCAAACATTAATTTTGCAACGTTGTGCAATGCTGGCGCTGTTTCCATTTCATGCTTTTTTCTACACTTTAGTTGAAACAATTATGTTAAACAACGTCGAAACAGCAACATGAAATGCATGAAACACAACTAATATGTCCGCCAAAAAAGATAAGCATTTAAATATGTGTGGCTAAAAACTGAAATTGAAAAATACAATAAGAAAATAAAATTAATATGCTGCTGGAATATGAATACAGTATATATTGTAGGTATGTGTGTATGTTTGTACTCGGTGTTGGAAAAATCACCGTCAATAATAAACAAATAACTAACAATTTGAAAGATTGAAAAAGCTTATGAATAAATTTTGCATATAAAATATTACGAAAGCGTCGCGCACACACAACCACTCGGTGCTTATATGCACACGGCTGTGTGGGTATGTGTGCGCACACCTTTGTAAAATTAGCCAGCAGGCATTACAACAATTTGGCGCGCTTAGATGGCTCGTTTTCGTTTATTGGCTCGGCATTGCTTGGCTATAGCTTTCGAAGCGCTTCGAATATTAATAATAATTGACTTGCATATACAAATAAATAAAGACAAACACACACACAAACACATGCATTGCTGCATATATTACATATAATAAATATATATGTAGTATGTGCGGCGTTCAAATATATGCATAGGAAAATAACTGATTTACAATAGACAACAACCACCAACGAATGCCGAAAAGCAAAGACGCTAAAAAAGTGATAGTGTGCAGATACTTTTGTAAGCGCTTGGAAATTGTGCAACACTGTTGCGTTCAAAGACTAAAAGCCAAAACCAAGTCCAACGACCATGTTCAGGGCCACAACTAGCAGCAGCATTGGCTACAGCCATAACACAACACAACACAATGGCAGCACAACAACACAACGCAGCGAGCAGCAGCCAGCAGCTAATAGTCACCTCTAACGCTAATATGGCCAAAGGTGAATTGTAAATCCCAACAAAAAGTCAGCAGATAAGCGCACACATACACACACATACATGTGTTGGCAAGTGTATTGCTAGCTTTACAGCGAACTAATCAAACCGAATGGAATCGAAAATCCTCCGTTTGTGGTCGCAAAACGATAAAAAAAATCGTGAAATTTTGCAAAGTTCGAATAATAATGAAAATATCTATACGTTTGTATACTTGTTTGTGTGTGTGCGTGTAGGGTTGTGTGTAAGCTGTGCTGTAGCACGCGTGCGCCGTGTGGTACAATTGCACTTTAGTAGCAGCAACTAATTATGGCTATGAAATGCTTGTGTGCGCCAATTCGCGTTGGTTCGATGCTGGTTCGTTGTTGTTGCTTTGCTGGCTTTTCGGCATGTGCGCAGGCGCCCAGCGCTTTTGTTTGAACATTGTTAACAATTCAAAGTGCAGTGTCTGCGATATGCTTAATTTCTGGATTTTCCATCTATAATTATTATTACATTTTTAAACAGCTGGCAACCCTTGTCAAAAATATTTTGAAAATCAATATTTTTAAAACCTTTTTAATTACATATCTTTGTGTTAATATTTCGCTTATTTTGTATAAAAACAAAATTTAATTTAAAAATTTAGCAGGTGGCAACCCTTGTCAAAAATATTTCGAAAATCAATATTTTTAAAATCAGTTCAATTAGTACCTTTGTGTTAATAATTCTTTTATTTTATATAGAAGCATAATTGAATGAAATTTCCTAACAGATGGCAACCCTTATCTGAACTATTTTTAATTATAATATAAGATTTCTATTAATTTTTTTTATAACTCATATGGTAATTAATTTGTCTTATCAATCTTGTTTAATGTATGAACAGGTGGCAACATTCTTCAAGACACATTTTTTATTTTTGCAAAAGTTCGGAATGCACCAGTTATTTATAGTACCATATTAAAGTATATCTTAGTTCATATGCTCATTTAGTTTCAATATAGCAGTTTGATTCGGGTCTGCGATGTCTACCTATATTAAAAAACGTAAGAAAATAAGGAAAGATATTATCACTGGTATATGCATACGTATAAAGTGTAATGGAAGTTCGTAGAATTGCAATTGGCCCGATTTCTCAGATATTTCGGTTAAAGTCGGCCATAGGCATCGGGAATATTCAATGTGTGGAGGTTGAACAATTATGGACCGATTTCGAAAAAACTGAGCCGTGAAGTGGTATTTGTGCGAAGTTGAATTCCCTTAGGGTTACTGGTGCTCAATTTATCTTCTGTAGAGTGAAAAAATCAAAAGACCTTCAAAACTGCATTTTATGAGCAGTAGGTTGTGGTCAGATTTCTTCCATATTCACAGTGCGGCTTAATAATGTTACGACGATAATTAGACGAATTTTTCAAGTAGTTTCCGAGGTTAATAATTAGCTCCTGAAAGTATACCATATGATTTGTTCCTGAAGGTAAGCGATGCCACGCCTATTTTCAAATTTTTACACCGATTTCTAGCAAGACCTTAGCAACATTTTGGCCGTGAGAGCTAATGCTTGCGAGAGTGGAAAAATTAAAATGCGATTAGCACTCGCTATAGGCACTAATTTGGCGAACGAATCTAAATATGGTGTTCTTCTATTATTGTTGTAGTTGCATAAAATATTCATCAATTAGATAGGTTTCACTTATATCATGTTCTTCTTCTTTTTCTTTACTGGCGTAGACACCGCTTATGCGATTATAGCCGAGTTAACAGCGCGCCAGTCGTTTCTTCTTTTCGTTACGTGCGCCAACTGTATATTCCTAGCGAAGTCTTCTCCACCTAGTCGTTCCAACGGAGTGGAGGTCTTCCACTGCTTCCCCCAGCGGGTACTGCGTCGAATTCTTTCAGAGCAGCCGATATTTTTTAATTCGTTGAACTATGTCAATGCCGTCGTATTTATCTCATGCAGCTCATCGTTCCATCGAATTCGGTATTCGCCGTGGCCAACGTGGAAAGGGCTTTAAATCTTTCGCAGAACCTTCTTCTCGAAAACTCATTACTCTTATAGGTATAAAGTTTCAATAAACATTAAAAGCCTGAATGGGGTTATGCAAAGTTCTGGGCTTATGTGGAAACATACAAATAAGTTGTGAACATTTTTGTAGTAAAGGAATGAATGGGATAGTAAGATGATAAAAAGAAGAAAGTAGAAATTATAATAATTTTGATGCAGCCATGGATCAAGCCAGCTCTAAGCATCTACATACACTTGAGCCTGGTCGTGGTTCAAATGATAAAAGACTCCAAGACCAAGTATAATAATTTATATTTGAATTTGCTATAGAGTCTTGTAAATATTTTCACATTTAGATAAAATGTGTGTGCAATACCGTTACTTGCAATTTCGAATTCAATTATTTCCAAATTTACAAATACAAACCGACAGTAATTTGTACGGATTTATACGCGTTTATTTGTTTAATTGCGATGCCGTAAGGCGCTGTTTTGTTGCGCATGCCCAACGCACAGTTACACAATAGTTAAGAAGACCTAGACACGCACAGACAAAAAGCTCGGCACAAGAAGCATACAAAATGTAATGCACAAATGCTAATATTTATGTTCAAAAACATGCATATGTGTGCGTGTGTGCAATAACACAGAAAATGCTTTAAAGAACCCGCATGTTTATATGCATTTAGGTAACCGTGATTAGCCATGTAACTGTCAGTTAGTTCCATTCATGCGACGCGAAAACTTCGTACGAACAACAATGCCACAAAGCCACCTTAACGGCGCCCTTCTCGCCCTTCCCCAGCCGGCTGTGGAACCAAAGTATAGGCGAAAAACAAAAATCACGAGCCTCTTTGACAACCAAGACAATGTCAGCCGAGTTGGTAGTTAAAGCGGCAGACAGTCAATTGGTTACTTAGTTGGGATGGCGACGTAGACAGTCAACGCGCTCGCACGACAACAACATATGGAACTGACTTTTCCACTTCATTTTGCTATGAGCACCTACTTATGTATGTATGTACATTTATTTATGTCTGTATGTGTAAATGTACTGTTATTAACGTAGACACGTACCTAATTCTGCAGGCCTTTTAAGCCAACATCTTCTTTTTACACACACACACACACACTTAGCAATAACTACATACAAACATATAATCTATGTTGCGCCTGTTTCCCGTTCTGTCCATGCAGGTCTTGCGCCGTGTTCTTCGTGTCTGCTTTAACGTGTCTATTGGCAATTCCACTGTCTTTGGCACATAGCTCCAATGAGCTAACTGTATAGTTTGTAGTAGAAAATTTTACCGCTAAGGTTCGTGCTACGGTAAAATTATTAGCGCTAACTGCCGCTGTGCGAGCGCATGCAGCCTGCCGAGCACGTACACCGCTACACACACACAGTAAGCATGAATGCGTTAGTGTTGGTGTACCGTAATGTGGCTCAGTGTTGCTCGTGCGGCCTGCGATTCTGGTTCTGGCCAACTTCGGTGTTGGCTTCGACTACAATTTCAGCTTAAGCGCGCGCTTCGTCATTTCGTCTGCTGGCAGCGAAAATGTTTTGGCGGCTCACAAGCAGGCTAACAGCGAGTTGCGCGTACTGAGCATTGCGGTTAAAATGTTGAGAAGTCAACCAAGTGTGGCAAAGCAGGCCGGCCCGGTGAGTATTGTGTAAGAATGAGCATCGCGAAATTGTAGAACATCAACAATGAGCCGCAGCCAGAGCCAAAGCCGCGGTAGCTGCCAGCAACAATACCAAGTCCAACCAGTAATCGAACTCTGCAAACGGCAGCAACACCAAAAACCAAGCTGAAGACGAAGCCAAAGTTGTAGCTGAGCTGAAGTGGCAGCTCGAAGTCGAAGAAGCGGCTTCTTGGCGCAGTTATGTTTTCCGTATTCCTATGCATGTGTGTGTGTGTGTGTGTGTGTGTGTGTGTGTCAGAACGTGTTGGTTCTGTGGCTGACTGGCAGTTCTTTATTTGTTTTCTTTTCTGCGTTCATTCCAGTCGCTGGCTGGCTGGCACATTGCTGTTGTTGCTTGCGGTTCTTCGCGTATTAGTTGGATCAGTGTGGAAAGTGGGACACTTGAAAGCGCACCACGCAAAGGTGAATAGCCAACAAATGTTTGCACTCATACCAAAACACACACGTACACAACGGTACATTTCACACAGTCGAGCACGCGAATACCTGTGTGTGTGTGCTTGGGAGTGTAAGAACATGGAGAAATCTTCTTGGGGATTTTGCGATTACGTCTGTTATTTTACAGGTTGAAATTGCAGTTCTTAATTTTTTCTTCGACACACACACACACACACACATTGTATATACATATATATATGTATATATAAACTCCATTCTGCTGTTTGCTAATTTTGCTGCTCATTTGTAATTTTTTTTCTCTTAATTTTGCTTTTGTGTGTGTGTTTTGTTGTTTTCTAGTTAATTGCCTGGCATTACTTACTGTTACGTTGCTCAGCAGTTCGCCTGCAGTTGTTGTAGAGCAAGTGGCCGCGGGGTGTGTACTCGGCAATGGCATGTTAATGTTGCTGCTGATGATGATTTTGCAATTAAATTACAACAATTACAACAACACGCGCACATAAGTAACAACAAGAGAACAGTTTCAATTTATAAGTTAATTATGTTGATTTTTCGGTGATCGTTAAACTAATATTTCGCGCAATGTGCTGAACAGTTAGTACGGTTTCGCGAACGGGTAAGACGATTTTCCACACGAATCAACTTTAATAACTAAATAATTTCGCCACTAGTTCGAGAAATTTACAGCTAGAGATTTAAGATGATTATGTTTGCAATTTGTAGTGTTTAAATATTATTAGTCCGTTATTGGTAATAATATTGTAACTTATTTTTGTGGCAGCAATCAATCTATGTATATAAATATTCTAATGAAGAATAATACTTTGTAACAAAAACACACTAAATTACCCTTAACACCTGATTTATACCAAGGATGAATAACCACAGAGTGGGTTAAGGTTTGTTTTTTTGCTATAAGCTACTCGGAAATCGTTGGAGAGTAGCGAATCGAACAAACTATACCTGTTGTTCAAGTTGGTGAACAGGACATGTGGTGCAACTCTGTGCTAACCTGTCATCTGACGCATGTGGAATTATACTACGATTCTTTCTGTGTGTAGAAATGAATTGTTCCATGCCGAAGAACGTTAACAACCGCTTGCTCTCCTTTCTAGGTAAATTACTATGATTGATTTTAAGTGTTAAGTTTTTCAAATCAAAGAAGAAAATAAATTTTTAAATTCGTTTCTCATTGGAATCCTTCACTATCGAAAACTCTTGAACGAACTCACGAGCGAGCAGAGAAATTGTTTATCGAAGATAGTTCTTATTCAATCGACAACGTCAGGTATTATTTTTTAATCCTATCTAGGATGACCGTTCTCCGAAATATCAATATACTGCATGAGTCCGGATAAGATCTCATAGACTTTACATAGACTTGTATAAGAATTTTAGTTTTTGACATATCTGGCACAAATATGTATTAAAACTCACCATTCTCTTTCTGAAATTGCAATTTGTAATGACTAACAAAGACCACCGGCTCTCTCCAGATAATTAGATTATTTATAAATGGACTGCGGGGTAGGCACGGGAGTATATTCCGACAATCTGGACATCTCTCTTTTTATCCATCTACCGAACTCGGCCCGCATTTTCCAAACGGAAGTAATGGGCAAAGAGAAGGCCTGCGAAGCTCTAATGAGTAACTATGAGATGATATATAAAGTAGCAATACGCACTAATACACCAGCCAGACGGCTCCCCTGGCATTGTCGTCGCCCATGACTAATTCCTGCATAGTCCTTAACTGCAAGAATGCACTGAGCTCACTAGAAAACAAACTCCACCTAGACTTGATCTGGATTCCCGGGCACAGGAACATTTTCGGCAACGAAAAATCAGTCGATTTGGCAAAGGCGGGAGCTTTCTTAAACGAATCCGAGGCATAGTGGATACCAAGCCGGCTAGAATCGATCTGAAGAGAGCTCAATATACAATATCAACAATTAGCAAACAATAGATGGAAAATGTAACAAAATTCAATATAGCCAAACAGATATGGCCAACATATGACAAGAAAAGAACTAACGACTTATTGAATAGATCTAAGAACAGTATCTACAGACTAACTGCTACTATAATAGGGCATTGGTCATTTGGAGAACATGCGTCCAAAATATATATGTCCTACAACAACATCTGCTGAGGTTGCGAACTAGTAGGGAAGAAGGAAACAATTTTCCACGTTCTCTGTGAATGCTCAGCACTATCGCAGATCCGACACAGAACACTTGGAATCCTTCAAGCACCTTAAGACCTTAAATGGATGACTACAATAAGCATATCGGCCATTAGATGAGGTGTGATAGCAACAAAATGCACAGCTAGTGCTAATTAAGCTTAAAATACAACAGGGCTGCACTCCTACCTACATATTTTTGAAAAAGTAGGCATGGCTCCACCTTTCAACAAGTTTAGTGTACATAACTCCCAAACCACTTAAGCTACAAAAACCAAATTTGCTGAGTACAAATCTTATAAATCTTCTACCGACAGTATGTAAATGAATGAAATTAAAGAGTAACCATATCACTCAAAACATACTAAAATCACGATAAATCAATAACTAAATGTATGGTATGTTAAAAATGGGTTGAATCGGACCAATACTTTCCTTAGGCTCTATATACTTAATATAAGATTTTCGAACTTTGGGGTGACTTTGTATCGCATATATCGGCCAATATGTGAGTTATCCTAATGAAAATAAGAGAGCGTATTTTATTCATAACAGTGTGTATTTGTGTCTAAAAATTGTTGCAGAGCACGGTGCCTCCCTCAAAACTTTCGGGTTAGAAATTGTTCCATTTTCCTTATCTCATTCCCTGTGCTCAAATATTGAAAAAAGGCTTTGAGCCTATTACTAATTTGTTGAGCCAGTAAATTTCGATTCCAGCCAATTCCTTGGACTTATCGAAGCTGTAGCAAGTGCTTCTCAAAAAATTTTGACATGCTTTTACCAAATATTTTAGGCCTCACCATGC
The DNA here is from genome assembly GCF_001853355.1 of Bactrocera latifrons. Classification (NCBI taxonomy): domain Eukaryota; kingdom Metazoa; phylum Arthropoda; class Insecta; order Diptera; family Tephritidae; genus Bactrocera; species Bactrocera latifrons. The sequence continues at coordinate 505,490 of NW_017534564.1, forward strand.
ACAGTGTTCGATTAAGATCAACAGGATTCAAAAATCTCTCAATATCACTGAGAGCAAATAGTGCAATAGATATCCTGCGGGCCCAACTCAGAAAAGTCACGCAGCCACAGATCGGTTTTGACCCCCGATCTCTTACTTTAAACGAAATAAAGCAATGTGGGACAAGAAACAAAACCAAAAAAAAAAAAAAAAAGCTGTGGATTTTTTACTTGTTTCTATCGGATTGCAATGAAGCAAGAGTGATTTTTTTAGCATGCTCATCGGCGTTACAATTTTTCGAGATTCTGAAAGTTAGTTAACATATTAATCTGTATATTTGTCGCAGCCATCGCGATAAGAACAAGTGATCAGAACAAGTGAGAAAGAAGTTAAGAGCATTTCAATGCCGTCAGCTGATGGCAAGGATACTTTGAGAACAGGAAATAATATATTAAGCGACATTAAGCAACTCCATACCTTGAAAATATCTTTTGTTAAGAAAATACTTGGAAAGTAAATTCCTTAAAATCAACACAGCGTCTTTGGCGGAATTAATAGGGTATTTCGTAGATATACTTCAAACAAATACATAAATATGATTATTATAAGTTATTATATTTCAGCAAACATCAACTTTAATTGAGTAGTACCAACCTGTCATGGCTCCACCGACATTAAGTCCAGTTGATGAGGACGGCGTTAATGCAGTACCCGCAGTCGTGGTACCTTTGTTCTGAAGTTGCTGCTGCTGCTGCAATTGCTGTTGCTGTTGTTGCGATTGCTGCTGTGATTGTTGCTGCTGGTGTTGTGCACGTTCATTCGCATTGAACCGCGACACCGTAGACGTTCCGGATGCTGTAGATGTCGTAGCCGTAGCCGTTGCCGTTACAACCGTAGCAGGTGTGATTACAGCTTCAATAATAGTTGCCGTCGTTGCCGGTTGCTCCACCGATATCTGCTTAACAACCAACTGACGCTTTTTAGCGCCTTGTGTATGACTAATACCGCCCGACTCAACGACCGTCTGCACCACCGCTTCGGCCGTCGATGTGGACTTATTCGTGCTGACTGGCAGCAAACCGGGTGGCGAATCGAAACACACGTCTACCAGTGTGGCCGAGGTGGTCTGCAAGCCTGCAATATCCTTCAGATCAATCCAACTCGCACCAACCTTATCCGCATCCGAGAGTGGCAAACTCAGCACACGCGTATCCGATTCATCGACGATGTGAAACGACTGCGCTGGCTCAATCTTTACGATAATGGGCTGACTGCCCGTGGTCAAAGTGCTTGTTGTGTTACCACTCAACACCTGCTGATGGAGCGCAGCAATTTCCGCATCCGCTTCGGCGTCATCGGACATCTCATGATCGAAAATGGATTGCTGCAATGCCTGCAACTGTTGTTGGCGACTTGCAACACTCGTCGCCGAAAATGCCATGCCGCTCGTCACCGTTGAAGTGGCGGTCGTTTGCGCTTTCGGCGCCGTGGCAATAATGTTGCGGGATAATTGCTCGACCGCTGTCGCAGCGGCAGTTGGCTTGCGCACCACATCGAATTTCAATATGGTGCACTTGTCCGTCTGCTGATACTGATGCTGCAACAGTGGACGTTGCGGCTGCAAGCCACTGCTGCCGCTGTTATTGCTTCTTGGCGGCGAATTGAAAAGCGGTGGCGGCGATGTGGCCTTATTCGAGGTGGTCACGGTGCGCACCACACTCGTACTCGTCGTTGTGCCGCTACAGCTGGCGATGGTGGCCGCTGCGCTGCTAACCGGCAACGGTATAATTGATATCGATGGCATTTTGTTGCGAAAACTCGTTGCTGAATGAACGCTGTTGCTGCCGCTATTATTGCCATTGCCGCCGCCGCCGCCGCCGCCCGGATTGTCATTGCTCAATGTCGTGACACCTGTTGCACGGAGGTTATTGTTGCCATTGCCACTGTGCACATGTACAGAAGTGGTGCTGACATTGGCGGCATCGTCCGCGGTGCGTCCAGCGCCACACTTGTTGTTTTCCGACTGTTGTTGTTGCGTGATCAACACGACGTTGCTGGCATTGCGTGACGGTCGGCAGCGCAGCGTGTACGGCGGTGAGCTATGCGACACTTTGGCAGAGCTGGCTGTGAGTGTCGAGTCGATGGGCAACATTTAAATGCGTTGTTTTTTGGTTTTTGTATTTGGATGAAGGATCGAGATGACGCGCGTAGTTTGAACTTGGTGCTTAAAAAGTATTTTTGGTGTTGCTTGTATACTGTTGTTGTTGCTGTGCTGCTATTGCTTCTATTTTCTTCTAAAGTTTAGTGGGTTTTGTGGCGATTTGCTTTCCACTTTAGCGGCAGGGTTGCATGAAACATGCTCCCTCCGTGTTTTGTGCGTTTTGTTAAAATGCGTTAGTTCGTGTTTTCTATTTATTTATTTATTTTTTTTTTTTTAATATACTATGAATATACATATGTATGTATCTACTTATTCAGTGCGCGTGAGCAACTTTTACGTCAGTTTTATCGCGTTTACGCTAATTAGTCTCAGGTTTTGCTGTTCACACTGCGTTTTTGCTTACCTTTGTGCTCTTTATAATTCGTGAGTATTTCGTGGATTAACTTTTTTTTTACTGCTCTCTTTAAAAATTCGTATTGCAATGCGTGATATTGGTTTTATGTGCATTTATGTGCGTTAATCTAGTTTTGTTTTCAGTCAATTTGTGGTGATCAGACTATTCTAAGCGCTTGTTTCACGTTTCCTTCGTGAGTATTATTTAATGTAATATTTTATGATTATATGTATGTATGTATAAGATATTTCTCTATTAAATATTGTGTGCAAATTAGGTTTTAGTATATTTTTTGCAAACGTGTTTTTTTCCTTCCGTCACCTAAAACTTGAATTAGCCACAAAGCTCTTCTTACTGTTGGTCCATAACATTCGCTGGATTTATTCTTGCATTTGTTGACAATATATACATACATATATGCATGTATACTATTTTACGTTATTTTAACGTCAATTTCTTGCTTTTAAACGTCGTTATTATTACCAGACTGACTTAAAAGTCAGCAAATGTTATTAAAATATCGTTAGACAAATTTTCGAAATTTCCTCTCAAATATGCTTTTATCTTGTTGCATTCAGTGTCTCAACGGCAAATCCTTCACTGCGTGCGAAATTCGTGTTGTCATATTCGATGCACTGACACTTCGTATTTCACCTCGTTTAGCCTTAGGTGGCAATAATTCAAATGGTAAATTTATTGTTGTTGATTTTTTTTTGTTTGAGTAAGATTATTGTATCCGCGGGTTGCGTGAGCGCCACTGTTTACTCAGATCTGTTAAGTATAACGAGTGCAATTTATTTTCAGCTCAATTTCCGTACTAAATGCATAAATTCCTTTTATTGAATGTGAAAAATTGCTGCATTCCATGTTTTGTTAGTATAGTATTAGGTATTCTCCTGTGAAAACTCACACAAAACCGTAAAAAATGTATTTAAATTTATTAACAAATATCTTTTAAAACTTTAAAACTGTAAATATTTCCTTTTGTCTTCATTCACTTTTCAACGCACTTCCATTTATGCACACATGTTTGTACATGCATGTGCGCTTCTCTGCAAGAGTGTGCAAGTGCAAGTGTCAGCGCAAAGTGTACGGGCTGTGTCACTCACTGCATGCCGTGCAGTTTTTTGTTTACATTCATTATACAAGAAGCTTTGCACGCACACTTATGCGTATTCGCATTGGTGTAAAACGCACACAAACACGTGTACAACTGAAGTTTACGCAATCACAAAAGCACTTATGCACATCTGTACACATTATACATGGATTTCATTATTATGCATGTGTGTACACGTACATACATATATGATAAACACAGTTGTTAATGGCGCTGTTTTAGTTTGATATATTTGCTTTTGTTTTTGTTTCACATAAATATTTCATTTACCATTTAACTGCAACTTTTTGTGGTGAATATACAATTTGTATATGTGTGTATGTGTGTGCGTGAATAAAGGTACATTTTTTGATAAATATGTTGCACAAAACATTTATTACAGTTTTTCCATTAGCGGGTGATAAGAATAGTTATTTGCGGGCGCATTATGTTTGTATGTACATATACATACATATACATATGTAAATGTATGTTTATATGCACTTTCTTAGTAATTATTTATGAACTTCCACTAAGTTACAGTTTTAATTTTCCTACTCGGATTCTTATATATGTAAGTATGTATGCGTACATTTTTAGCGAGTTAATTATATTTTATTTTAATTGTTTATGTATATATATTAATTGCCGTATAGTCTTTTCATTTACATGCCAGTACAAGTAGAATAAATTATGCACAATTTTAAATAGTTTTTTTATGTATTTAGCTGTATATATTATTTACGTAGACTAGAATGTATATATTTATATTAAGTTGTATATACGAGTATGTGTTTTATACTTATTTGGTGTATCGTTTATTTCAAAGAAGTTGTTTATATATGCAATATGATTATATTTATTTGAAATTCCAATGGAAATATTGACTTTTTATATTTTTTTACGACAAAAATTAATTGTATAATTTACAGGCTTATTTTTAATGACTTTTGTTTTACTTTTTTCCATTACGCGGTTTACACACTCATTTTGCTGGCAGTTTGGGTAACAATGCAACACTGAGAGATTTTGACGTGTAATATGGGGATTTTGAAGAATAATATAGTGATTTTGAAGTTTAATATGAAGCTTTTAAAGTTTAAGCTGCGGGTAAGTTGGGTTTTGTATTTTTGTTTTAGGTTATATTTTTGTGTATTTTCTATTTATTTCACTATTATTTCCTTAATTTAATTTTATTTTGGAGTGCTTGGTATATTATGCTTTAATGAAATAATGTTCAGTTCAACTGGTTTTCAAAACTTTTATTTTCTTGGCGAAAATTGTTTTTGCACAATTATTTTTTCTTTTTTTAATATTTTTTTTTAACAGCTTTTAAAACACTGTAGATCTCTACACATTAATTTTCATTTAATTTAAATTAACCTCAAATTCGGACATAAAATCCTCATATCGCTCGAATGCTCGAATTGATTTAATAGTTTTTTTCTTTTTTTTTGAATGCTAAAATTTTGCCGTTGAAATCGTTTTAGTTAACTGTTTTTCTTAGAGCTTGCACAACGGGATATAACTGTTTTGATGCATTGTTTTCGTGGTGAATTTCGTGCTGGTTTTATGAACTTATTTAGTATAGATTTGAAATACTCGTCAGTCAGTCAGTCGTAAAAGTCTTAGATTTCTCAGTAATTTTTAATCCTTTTTTTTAAAGTCACTTGATAACATTCTTTTCGATTGTTTATTTGCTGTTTGTGTCTCTGTTTTGTCTCTGCTTTTTTACTTTTTATTACTGTTTTGATTTGTTTTTTGTTTTTACTTTTTGTTGTTTTAAACGAGTCTATACGAGTGTAGAAGCACAACATCAAAATAAGAAAAAATCAGCCTTTTAAGTGCACTTAAGAACAACGACGCTGCACCGACCACGACAACGACTCGAAGTAGCAAGCGATTCACCGAAATCCACCGATGCACCGTTACCGATAGTTTACGACGACGACTGTTGTAGTTAGTTTTTTTTTTTTGTTTAATCTATACTTTTTTCTGCTGCATTTTTAGAGAAATTTTAAAAGAAGTTTACAAGTAAATTGCTTAATGAAAATTGCTGGCGATATTTCGCTTGTCTTTATACGTGTGTGTGTGGGAGTGTCCATACATAAAATGCGACTGCAGTCCATGAGTTTTGCGAAATTGCACTACCAACTCAATTTTGCATATATTTTGTGTGTTTTTTTTTCTTAAATTTTCAGAGCACACATACACACAAACTTTTCCATTTAATTGCGTTGCAACATTCACTTCACTTCACATTTTATGTCCATGTGTGTGCGTCTGTTAAGCAGTTGCATTGTCTTTAATAAATATTTTGCACGCACCAATTAGCACAATGCCCGCTCCTGCTTCCGCGCCCGCTGCTGGTGTTGCAATCTTCCAATTTTCATTGAATTTTCCCAGCAATATTGCTCACAATTCACACACTGAGCTTTTCCTATTGCTGCTGCTGCTGCTACTGTTGCTGTTGCTGCATTGCAATCGAGAAATTTTGCACTGCTGCCATTGCTGGTGGTCGCTGCGACACTTCCTTTGGATTTTCGCTATTGCACAAGGATATGCGCGTTCGCATTCGCTGTTGCACACAGCGCTCGGCAGCTGGAATGGTAACACATCGGGTGGCGGTGCAGTGCATACATAATGTTACAACAACAATGTGCGTTGCCAGCGATTGCAATACGATGCGCGCGCTCTGTACCGCAAACGAAGCGACTAAATAAATTATAGTAGCAACACACGCATAAACACGAGGTACTCGCAATCTATGGTACGGGCCGATATGTCAAAATAATTGGAAATGGTGGAATTGTACCGTCGAAGACGTTGGATATGCAAAGCAGCTGCTGTGCGCCTTGCTGTATGCAATAGTTCGCCGTCGGAGGATGGCGGCCAGGCGGTTGGGGCTGTGCAGGCGCCAGCTGCGGTGTTGGCAACAACAACTGCAATTCACCATGCACAATGACGTCGTATTCGTTGGTGTGAACGAAGTGCGCTCCAACAACAATGGGTGCATCATTCGTATTGATAATCGATTTTTAGTTCACTGTCACACAAGCGCGCCCGCATACACACACATACACACACCAGCGCGCTAACATTTGCACTTCACTTTGTTGTTCTTTATTGTTTTATTGCGCTCTGCATGCCGTTCCCGTGGAAGGGTGCGTTTCGATGGCAGCAAAAATCTCAGCTGTGCGCAAATGCGCTCCTGACTGCGCTACGCCGTAGAGATTTCGCGAATGAAAAGCTGTTCTTTGCGTGTTCTCATTAACAATAACATATCACAATTCACAGCAAAAATGAAACACTTAAAGTCGCGTTTTAATATAAGAAATTATAACTGTAAACTCGTTTCGGAATTCCCGATATTGTACTTGTATGTACGTGATTGCAAGCGTTCGATGGACAGCAGCTGTTTTGCGGGCCAGCGAGCGCACGACCGAACGAACGTTGTGCCGCGTTGCAGCAAAAGGAAAATACTCGCTTGTGACACAGTGCATCGCGCAAGCAAGGACGTACACACACACGCGCACATACGAATAGCGGTGTCTTGCTGCGCCACCCCTTAGCCACTGGACGGTTGTGTTGTACACACAAAAGCGCTTCCAGTGCGCCTGGAAGTGTGCTTTTAAGTTTTCAGTAATTTTCTGTTGTAGTTACTTTAATGAGAGGACACAATATGTATTTAAAGTGGTAAGAAAACATGCAATAAGAAATATAGTTCAAGTTTCATTTTTACTTTAAAATTTATTTAGTTAAACATTTTTCAATTTACAAATTTTATAAAAAAAATTCTTCTGAGGTAAAATTTGATTTAATTTATATTAGAAATTATCTCATATAATTT
>NW_017534564.1:513811-544560 GCF_001853355.1 Bactrocera latifrons
TTTTATTTTACTGAATTACATTATATCTCGATTCTTTAAATTTAACTAAATTACGGTTTTGCTTTTCACCCTTCATTCATAATTTCATATTAAATTTCCGGTTGTATTTATTATGATTTTCACAAGAAAGTTCCTCACCCTTGCATTGCCGCTCGCTCGAATGGCAAAAAGTTACGTACGAGTGTATGTGTGCTACCTACATGCAGCGAGCTTTCGTCCTTACTCGTCGGATACGACTATCAGTTTGCTTCGTTTTCGTTTACTCGCACGAGTATGCACTTTACTGTTATATGTAGGAATGTTTGTGTGTGTATGTGTGCGTTTCCTGGAAAATTGTGAAGAGAAAGACTGTGGTGGGCACGAGCGACAGCATGTTGAACTAAATTCCATGTGTAGAAAATAGGACTCGCAGCTGGAAAATAGGGTTAGTAGGCATAATGCCAAGTGCAGCGAGCAAGGAAAAGTTGGAAATCCTATCAGCCGTAGTGGTGGTGGTAATGGTGGCTTCGGCGTTGCTGCTGCTAGCTGTTGATGGTATTGCTGAATGGTGAGTTTTCAACCCTTAAATTCAGATGCGTCGTACTGAAAGCTTGTGGGAAATTGTTTACCAACTACATTTTGTTAGTGTTTCTTTAATGTTTATTTATCTATGCATTGACCGCACCATGTTAATACACGAAAATTTGAAAAGGCGTAGTTCAGGGGGATTAAAACCTTATGTTGGGAATATAATCATTTAATTAAAATATTAAAATAGAATTTTTTTAATTTCAATAAGAGCACTACAAAAATTGGTTTTAAATGAAACTTTTGGAATATCAGTGAAATTCCTGATTCACAACTGGCACGCCTACAGAAGTGCAGACCCTGAACCCAATTTGTCGGTTTTCAAGTTTAAATCGTGTGATACTGCTGAACTCACATACTCTTTCGATATTCGCACGAAGTTCTTTAACCGGCTCTGCGTGTTTGCGTAGACTATAGACGTAGCCCCACAGGAAATAGTCTAAAGGCGACTAATCACACGACCGAGGCGGCCAATTGACTGGACCATTTCGTGAGATAACACGTTCACCAAACTTGCTTTTCAATTAATCGATTGTAGCATTCGCTGTGTGGCTTGTGGCGCCGTCCTCTTTTAACCGGCTATCATTGAGCGGTAGCTATTCCCATTCACGTGGAAGTCTTGATCATCAAGGAAGAAGTACGGCACCAAAGTGTAACTTTTTCGGGATGCAATGGAGACTCATGGGGTATTGTGTAGCATCAGCAATATTCTCGATTCTACGTGCACTTCTTTGACTCACTGGCACGGGAACATTTTGTACTGCGCTTGTGGATTCAAATTTATTCACTAAGCGCTCAATTGTTGATGTGATAAAATGATTATGACGACTATAAATTGTAGAGCCCTTAAAGTTGAGGCCACTGATTCCGAATTGCGGTAGTAATAATTTCGACTGATTTGTGGATGATATATCCTTCCATGATGAAATAGCAAACCTTACTGAAGCGAAATGTCAAAAGGGTAGGAAAAACTATGACATCGTTTTTTGTCCCTATCGATCTACCTTTGTAGAATATGTTGACCCCAGTATCTATATTTGACTTTTGACCGAATTTTTTTTTAAATGTGTCAGATTTATAACTGAAATTCAGAGAGAATCCTGATCATCCTGTAAAAAGTTTTGCTGTGTATGTAACTGTTTATTTAAAAGCGCCAACGGAATTGATAGACAAGTGAAGTTATTTTTGTTCCACACACTATTATGAAGTAAGCAATATCAAAAAGTCTTTAAAGCAATATTAAAAAGCCTATTATTAGCTTATTTTGAATTTATTCAGAAAATTTCAAAAAGACAACGTATGGGTGCTTCAGTTTCTGCACAGAGCCTCGAAAAACAGAAATTTATATTAGAAGTGAGTAAAATCATAAAATGAAATATGAAACGACGTCATTAATCGACTTTCTGCTGCTGGGATGTTTCGAAGTTCACATACATATAGTATACGTATGTGTATGTAAAAGAATATACGCAAAAGAAATATTCCTTTTGTGCGCACCTGGTGAATTTAAGTCAGGGGTTTATTATGCAATACTTGAAGTAGAAATCGCATTGTGTTGCAAGATAATGCAAGATGGATGGATCTATAAAACACACGCCCTCTCATCGCAATAAATAAAATATCCGCGTAGATTTGCCTTGCAGCCGTAGTACATACACATATGCATGCATGAACATACATATGTACAAACAATGCTGATTATGTGCATGAATGTGGAAAACTGCCTGTGACAGGAATTTCCGCTGCTATCAATGCAGGCATTTAGAAAGCCATCCCCAGCTGTTTCTCGGGATACGATTTCAATTGATATTGTTATTGCCAAAGAATGTGCCATTAAGCGCAGAGGACAACAGCGCGACGAAGACGAGGTAAGAAGATCACAAAATGCATGCGATAAGTGACTCTGCAAGCGCAGGTAGCAGGCAAAACAATGAATATATGTATGTATGTATGGCGGTGGCGCACAAGTGCACATCGACAGCGGTCGCGTGCAAATTGCAATAGACAGTTGCACGCATGCGCGGCGCACATTCCGCAACTTGCTGCTCTAGCGCTTGTAAATATGCCCATACAAACGCAGTTTTTGTTGCAGATGCTGCCAACGCCGAAGCTGCTGCTCAATGGCATTCTGACATCCCAAGTGCCAGCGACAAATTCTGCGCGGGCACAACTTTGGCCAAACGCTCGTTCTTACACTTATCTATACTTAGGAGTTCAAGTTTTTGTGCTGCATTTGCTGTACACCATCTTCGGATGTCGGCATCGGCCTTACTGCTGCGGCTACGCGCTGACTATACATAGTCGCAGTGTTCGTTCTTCTTCTTCAGCAGGCATTTCTCCGACTTCGTCATCGTCAGCGAGTAGTCGCCAAACCTGTTCCCTCAAACGTAGTAAAAGTCCCGTAATAAAGCCCCAGTTTTTTTCCACACATCCAGCAACCAACCGACTAACCAGCTAACAACTTCAGTTAAGCAGCAACAACAGCAACCATAAATAACCAGTTATTCGTTAGTGGAGTCATGGCGCGCAGTACCGTTGATTCTGAGTTTTTGTGTTGCGCAACTGTGTTGCAAGATTAGTAGCGACCGGTTCAATTACAACTGTGTACATGAAACAGCAACAACAATAACAAAGCTGAATAAATTCCTGTTGGCTGTGTTGTCATAGCAGAAACGAGTAAGTCTTCTTCTGCGTCGAAAATGGGATACACTTCAGGCAACTGCATACCGACACACACATTCATGCATATATGACGGGAAACACTCACACACACAAGCGCGCTTTGGCCGTCGAGTGGCAGCTGCATTGCGTACTGACCGGAGGAGCGTGTCTTCACCGCCTATCGGTTATTATCGTCGAAATCTTCTTTTCTTCTGTAAGCTTTTGCTTCTTTGGCGATTCCCAATTCTTCGACAAAACATGGGCGCAGCATTATTCAATATGCATTTGATTGATGACAAGGCAACGGTGGCAGCGCATACATAACTGCAACGATGATGCACTTAGCTTCATGTCGGCTTGCATGTGGCTACACCTTAACGAGTCTTATATGAATTGAACTTTTTCTCCGCAATGTTGTTTGCTTCTCGTTAGCCTTTAGTTGAGCCTCGCCTTGCCTTGCTTTGCCAGATTTCAGATTCCAGATTTCTTATTAGCCATTTTTGTTATTTTTTTGTTATCTGTTTGTCTTACACTTTCGTGCTTTTTTCGCATTGTCCGTGATTCTTCTGCAATTGCAGTTGCCCCATCAATGGCTGGTGGATTAGAGTAGCAGCATTTCTCTCTTTAACCTTATTCGCGTTAATGATGATGAAAACATTTGACAGCGGGTCAACTCATAAGCACAGCTCTGGCCGCCAGCTCGCCCGTTTGGCCCCGCCAGAGTCAACTCGCCATACAGTTGGACATTTAAAATAGCAGCTGCGCTGTGTACATACATATGTGTGTAAGTAACCGTTAGCTGTAAATTTGCGGCGTCAGGTAAGTGAGTTCTTATCGCGCTCTCTTTTGCTGTCTTTTCTTGAATTGCTTCTTGTTTGGAAATTTCGTAATTTAATAAATAACATACATTAACGGTAAACAACGATTTTACACATTACGCGTGTGGAATATTAAATGGAAATTAATTTGCATGTTTGTATGTATATATGTATGTACGTACATATATTTTCGAAAACGATTTAAAATATAGATTTGCATATTTTTAAACTTTTGGCGTAGGAACACTCTAAGTTTTGTGTCAAAAAAAAAAAAAAAAATCGATTTTGTAGTTCGAGGTACGAATTCAGTAAATATCGAACAAGATTTAGGCATATTGATGTTTCCAATATTGTTCGTAGCACTGTAATTTTAAGATATATTTTATCGCTTTAAAAAAACATATATATGTGTATGATTCTTGGTAGGTAAAACGAAAGGACTGTAAGAATTTAAGAAGCTTAATCAATTTTGGCACTTACATTTATTGAATTCTTGGACGGGCTTCTGCTCCCACTCACGTTCAGCAAATATATCTTATATATCTCTTTGGGATAAATTTCCAATAATGTAATGGTAGTTCATTATTGGATAAGCAATGCGATACTCTGTTCTACCTTAAGGGAAGTCTATAGCCGATGTGGTGTGGACATGGAATTCACTATATATATTGACGATGAATTTCCCATATTTTTATACGAATGTAAATACATATAAAATGATCAGCGGTACGAACTGAGTCGATTAAGCCTTGTTCCTCTGACTCTTCGTATGTCTGGCCTTAGTCTGCAAGATATCGATCTGAAATTATGCACAGGTCGATTGATCCTCAACAAGCTGCACATTTTTCGGAAGGTTTTCTCACCAAGAAGCAACTCAATCCGACCCCTAAAAGATATACCTACCATTAGAATGATCGATTAAAATGAGGTCACCCTGGTTTGTGTGTGTCATTGTTTTTGTCACATGAACTTGGAGAAGATGTTAGTGTACTTTATTAATTAGGACTAAATAAAATTCCAAGCATGCGGAATTTGCTATATGATATGATTTGAGCCGAACCCAAAAATCATATGTGTAAGTGATTGGTATGACGATGTACGATGACAACAACTGATGAGTCGACATTGCGAGTTTTCGAGAGAAAAGTTCTGCGAAAGATTTATGGTCCTTTGCGCGTTGGCCACGGCGAATATCGCATTCGATGGAACGATGAGCTGTACGAGNAGCTCTGAAAGTATTCGACGCAGTACCCGCCGGGGGAAGCAGAGGAAGAGGAAGACCTCCACTCCGTTGGAAGGACCAAGTGGAGAAGGACCTGACTTCACTTGCAATATCTAATTGGCGCCACGTAGCGAAAAGGAGAAACGACTGGCGCGCTGTTGTTAACTCGGCTATAATCGCGTAAGCGGTGTCTACGCCAATCAAGAAGAAGAAGTGATTGGTATTTTTGTTCGACTACAACAACAGACATTTTAACCAAGTCCAAACGCACTACACAGTATCACAACTGGCCTTCGGATATTAGACCCATACTACACAGTGCCGAACTGTCTGTGCCAAAGCCTAAAAAACTACCAGAAAATCGCGATTATACTCCGGTTCTAGCACGATGAAGTATCTGAAGGCCCAAATAATTAAAGGATAAGTGCTGTGACGAAAAACTGAATGATCAGGAAAAACTAGCCAGAAACGAGTGAACGTTTGTGAACGTAGTCCATAATTGTCTAATAAACCATAAATCGGAAATTTGCAAAGACTTAATAAAAGAACTTATAATGTCGTACAAAGCTTTGAAGTATAATATGTCCGTAAAAGTACATACATATATATGTGGACTCTAATCTTGATTTCTTTCCCGCAAATTATGTGTGTTGTGAGTGACGTACTAGGCGAGAGAACCTCTCACGACATTTTCTTAATGTGGATATGCTATTAAGGGAAATGGAGCACAGACCTAAAGAGGACCTTCCGGAAGCCAAATATTCACGAAAATCATAAGTATTCTTACTTTATTAAGAAATAATTTCTCTAAACGTAGCTGATGTTTGCATATTTTATGAAAGTTTATGCATGTTTTGATGAACCAAGACTTTGTTGAATTGTTTAGCGGTGCTAGTATCACTTAAAGTTTAGTATGAGTGTTCTTGTGACAAATAAAACAAAAAAATTTGCTGACCAGTGTTATTTATTATTTGGCAACTATGTTTGTTCAAAACAAGACTACATTCTCGTACCCTATTGTTCAGATCGGTCTACTATAGTTAATATATGACATATTATATAAACTGATCAATAAAAAGTAAATTAAAGATTATCATAACAGATTATTTTACATTATTAAGTAACCTTAAAAATACCAGAATGTTGTTTTTTATCAGCCAAAGTGACTAGAAAGAGCTATTGGTTCCCAAAACGTTATATGTTTTTCATCTAAACGCAGATTTTAGAGTGTGTAAGCAATATTTCTCCGAAACGGCTTGACCATCTAACCTTCTTAGATGTATTTTGTGATCGAAGGAATAATAATACTTTCTTCTCTGCAGCCATTTTGTCAAATAATACAATTTTGACAAGCCCTTGGAACTTTCTCGTTGTAAATATAAAATATTTTGGGTTACAGGTAATTTAGAGTAGAAAAATCGTGCTCACCACCAGACATCTTTTTTCGGAGATCTTCCTAGAGATCAGCTATGGGAATAAGAGACTACAAAAGCTTTAATAATGAATCGTCGATTAATAAAGTATATGGAATTCGCGGAGTTTGACTTGCAGTGGATATAACCCTTCAATACAGGCACAGAATGGAAGACATGAATCAGTTTCGTTCCATCAATCTCTGGTGTTAAAGTTCGTGGATTCCGTATTATATTTGAAGTCTTTTTGTTATATTGGTTTTCCCTCGAAAAATTTCAGTCTAATGATTTATAAAAATGTTTGAAATATGTGGCAACCCTGCATTCTTTTGTTTGCATAAATAAAATTTTGAAACTTTACTTTCAAGATTTCGCTAATATGACAATAAATGTTTTTGTTATTATGGATTGTAGCATCATCATAATAATATCGTCAACGCAATACGTTTTTTGCCATATTTCATTATATAATATACATACATATGTATATTCGTGGTATAGTATAACAAAATATTAAAAGTAGCTAACAGTAATCATTTATTAATTTGATTTAAGCTGTTTAAAAATAATATATGCCATTATTTTATATAACTATACATAAATGCATATATACATAAACATTGATGTGCATACATGCATATATGCCATTTATGTAGGCAACACATACATACATATGAACACCACTCACCTCTGATTGTGCTGGGCATTATACTCGTTTGATTTGTGATTACTTCTTTCACTCCAAATAATGTCTGTTTGTATAACTATTATGATCGTGGTCATTTGATCGTGCAACTTCGTGCATTTTATGTGACACTTTCTTGTGCTTGTGTAATTGCATTTAATGTAATTTATGTGTATGTATGCGTGTGTGTATGTTGCATCACATTAAACATATAACAGTATTTTATTTTATCGATTGTACGTGACGACGAATGATAAGCAAACAACAAGATCGTAAAGAAATGGTGAGCGTGCAGAATGAAGAAAATTTATAGTTAAATTCACAACAGTTAAGTTTTAATTTCCAAATCACTTTTTTCATTGAATTGACACCAAATATAGATAAATACATACATATATATATATGAAGTATAGCATGACACACACACTCACACATGCTGCGTATATGTATTAAAACACATTGCACATACTAACACATTGGCGCACAGGTGGATTTGGCGGTTGTCCGAGTGTTTCACTAATTAGTCAAATACACATGCGCAACAAAATATTCTTATATTTCGCACCTGAATTTGTCTACAACCTGCGCTAACTTGTTTCCACCGAGTAGGCGTCACTTAACCCTCGATCATTTGGATTTTTTCGCGCAAATTTTGTGTATGGATGCTTTGTTGGACAATCAATTGTACACTAAAAAGGTACTTTCCATCTGTTTGACGCGAATATATGACGAAGCGATCACACTGCACAGCATTACGCCGTGCTGGACTGTGCGATTGCCATGGAAGAGCACAACAACAAGCGCCAACTTATTGGTTGTTATACAGGCGAACTGGCATCAACGATAGCCGCATTGGTAGAGCGCCTTTCTTTCTTTGTCGCAACGTCGCGTTACACCAACGTTGTCTTCGCTCATCTTGGCAGTGGTGTTCGTGTTGCTCGAATTTGCCGAAAGGCCAAACTCCTGCTCGCCCGTTCATATGATCGCCGTTGCACAGGAAAGACCAAAACAGGCTGACACGGCTTGGTTGCAGTCAAGATTCTGACATGCGGCAGCTTTAGCAGCAGCAAAGTAAAGTCAGCAGCAGCGCGCTAAGGTAGCTGGTTGTGGGGTTCCGGCTGGTGTTCTTTCTTTAGCACATCTAATAGTCAGCTGTAACACCTTTCAAGTGGATTTGTGCTGTTAAGAGAGTAAACCAATGTATTGAAGAAATTCTTTTTTTGTTGCTAGATACATTTGATGGCGAGTACCGAAAATATTAAATTGTAAGCTAGTAAAGACTCTTCAATGCTTTTGGGATATTCCAAAGCGATCTATAAATACAATATATAAGTATTTATGAGAGTTTTTGCGAAAGGCTTTTAATATGAACTGAAGTACGAAAGCTCTCTCCTATATTAAATAAAAAAGTGTGAGGCTCCAAAATATTGGTGTGTTGATAAAATATTTCGATGAACATTGCTAAAGAATTGCGAATTGAAAACAGTCTTTATTTGTTCCACTCCAAACCGATGCAGGCATTCAGATCTTGCGTATTAGTTAAATAACGATCAGATTCGCTGTATATAAACTAGTAACTATGGATCATAAAGGGCTTCCTAAAAGTCTAGATGTGTCGTCAGACATCCACCTCACCTATGGGTTCTATACCTTGACGAGGAACTAATACTTAACCGGTGGTTGCTTGGGAGAGTCTTGAGTTGGGAGTAGGTTAAATTTAGCGGATTAAAATTCCAAACTCCGTCTTTCGATGCTTCCTCTACTATAAAAAGTAAAAAAAATCCTTCGCATCAAGCGCTTGTCTTTGTTTTCTATGCTCAAAATAGGGACGTCCAAACATGCCAAATTTATTCCTGCTTATTTCGGTTGCATTTGGTGGAAACATCGTTCTAAAATAATAGTTTGAATAACCTATAATATAACTATGTTCCTTTGAAATCTTATTTAGATCAACCAGTACCGCCTGAATATATCGATTTGCCGCGAACTTGATCAGTAAGAAGCATTGTTGATTCATGATGTTAGTAAAAATAAACATAAATTCAATTCTTAGAGCTTAAGACAAGCCACCATGATTTGTTGTGTCTAAAGGAAGAGGAAAACCTCCACTTCGTTAGAAAGACCAGGTGGTGAGGGACCTGGCTTTGTTCGGAATCTCCAATTGGTGCCACCTTGAAAAAAGAAGAACGAAGCGCTAGTAAAGAAAAAGAAGAAATTTAAGTTTTAAACTATTTACCGCAAAGACAACTAAGGATCCAAAGTACCGCCTTTGCATTGTTGTACCGAGTACACGATAATGTTTCTCGAGGTAGTGAACCGATTTGACCACTGTGGACTCCACTCAGTCAGTATTCCCGTGTGTAAATTTGTACAGTAGAGCACTTTGTAAAAAATATGGATGCACATATATATGGAAAATTAATTTTTTCAGCTCCGTCTTAACTTCTTAAAAATTTCTTAACGGTAATTTGCATTTGTTCGTTCGCTAATTTGAGCTAATGCGGTTATTTAATGCAGATTATTCAAATACGATTATAAGTGCCATCCAAGCAAAAAGTGCTTCACGAAATTAAAGGAAAATGTTCGAAAAAAAGTGCTAAAAATCTGAAAACAAATTGCATTGAGGAAACATTAAAATCGATAATTTATTTCCCACAGCTTCATCAAATGAACGAGCGGATGTGTGCATGTGATGTATGTGTGTGTATGTGTGGAAATTCATTTCGTAATACACGCCAGCAACGACGGCGACAGCAACAGCGGCCACGATCAATTCCCAGCAGCAACAGCTGCTGCTGCCTCCCTGTTGCCGATCCATGCCGGCAAGAAAAAGCAGCGGCGCAAACGCGCCGGCGACGGCAACGCGCAAGCGGGAAATAATAAAATGGAAACATATCTGCATTCATATCTACACACGCACACATATACAGATACACATGTAAGTAGATAAATATACCAGCGGCCGTTACCACGTCGAAAAACAAGTTAAGAAGTACCGCTAGTCGAGAAACCGAACCAGCAACAATGGCCAACAGCTAGCCACACCAGCAACGGCAATAACAATAAGAACAACAAAGCCATACAAAACAAACAAACGGCATTAACGACAAGAAAAAAGAACACCAACAACAACCACAAGACGGTATAAAAAAAAGAGCAAACAGCGACGTTTCTCCAGCAAAAGGTCATCGAACGTTCTTACTTCGCCGCAGTTAAGAATAATGTAATCAAAACAATAACGAAAAGCGAAAAATGTGCACGAGCGGAGCAGAGAGTCAGCAACGAAGCAGCGGACAAGCGAATCCCGAACAACGATTGTAGGTAGGTAGGTTGCTTCAGTTTACATATTACCCAACAATCTCATAAATAGCCCCAAACACACACGCACACCACAAAGCACACACATACTCGCAAGCCTGTTTCGTGCTGCGGCGATAGCTGTTGCTTGTTGTCCTAAGAGTGTGGCGAAGAAAGCAGCAACGAAGAACAAAAAGTACGCAGAAGATAACAAAGAGAAAATACAGAAAAGCCCTCACGTGGTCTGAATTGTTGTTGCGCTGGCTTACGGTGAAAGAATTGCAAGAGAGCAAGCGTAAGAGAGCATTACAGAATTTCACTTCAATGCGCCGAAGCTCAACAAGCGGCTAATAAATCGCTTAAATATGTTGATAAGCTTATGCACACAAATGCATATACATATATTTATGTATGTGCTGATATAGGGAAAGCGGAGGGCGTGATTGGCGTTGCCACTCGCGTAGCATGTAAATTATTCCCAATAAATTATGTGTACGTGCAGGATTTTTTTCTCAAACTGTCAAACGTACATCATTATTGACATTGGCGTAACCCAATTCTTTCTAAATTATGCTACTGGCATTCGAATTTGTTCTACACACGTGTGGGAAAATGTGGCAATGATTCATAGTATTTCATCAAAATAAATTCGATTTCAGCAGCATTCTTGCTTCATGCTGTGCTTTGAATCTTGATAATTTACATAGTCAAATAGGCTATTTTTAGCGCGATCGCCATTACTTCTCTCATAAATATATTATATTTTTGCAAAATGTAAACGTTAATTTACATAAAAAAATCGTGATAGTATTGCTTAAAGTGTTGCTCATGTGAAGCTAAAACATTTTCTCATCTTTCTGGTAATTAGTATGTATACCCCAATTCAAAAGAATTGCGCCGGCTTTACCAAGAATCGAGGCTTTTTTCAGATTAAAGTTGAAAGGGGAGATCTAGCGAGTGGTATTTTTTCAATCTTCTGGGTTGTTAACTATTGTTCAACAGTTGGTTTGCAAATATATTTTCATGATGCTCCAAACGGAAAGCGTAACGTCTGCTAAATTCTTCGATTTGTTTCCTTTACAGTTAATAAATTTAGATCCCGTTGGAAGACATCGTTTCTCACTTAGAAAGGAGCCCCTACTATGATGCGCAGAACTTTATTTGGAAAGCTTGAATTACTTTTAAATTTGAGTTCGCTGCACTGACCCAGATTTGAATATGTACAGATCGGTCTAAATATTACCTTAAGGGGTTATTACTGGTCTAAGGGGCCAGTATAGCTGCGCTATCTTTTAGCTTAGCTGACTATTTTTACGTGATCTTTCCAAGTACGAGCACACTGCTTTGGGGCACACCATTACGAACAGCTCACAAATCCGACTCAGCATTACGGTATCTAACGTAGAACGTTCGATTGTGCCAGTAAGACTTTAGCAGCAAATTATGAATAATAGGCTTAGATGCCAGACTTTGTCAAATACTTGGCGGACATCATGGAACACAGCAGAACAGTATTTGTAATTAATTTCTTAGTATCAGTTACAAAGGGTTCCACCCTATTAAATTGTTTAATTGTGCCATGAAATTGTCTAAAGCCAAAATAATTATTCGGAATTAGCTGCTTGCCTTCCAACACCGGAAAAAACCTGCGTAAAAATACTCTTTAAAATGCTTTCGAGATAAGTACCAGTAGGCTAATTAGTCGATAAGAAATAACCAGATATTCAGGTTTTCCAGCTTTAAAAATTAAAATAATCTCAGTGCATTTCCCAGGACCTTCTTTGTCATCCAAGCCAAAATCACCGCCAACCACTTTTGGCACGTTCGCTCAGACAGAGCTTGTTCATCCTAAACGTTTACCAGAATAGTAATGAGAAGGTACCTTACAGTTGTTACAAAGGCAGATAAAATTTTTGATCCAAAAAATAGCGAATAAGAGCAAAAATGTACACTAAAATATAACTGAGAAGCAGCCAATAGGATTCCATCCAACATAAGTCTAAATTGTAAGCATAATAAATAATACCCCTAGCTAACAATGTATTGACTTACACTAGCTTCAAATTAAATGAGACCTCAAATTACTTTTAAATCAGAGATTATCGAAATCGAAAAAGCTAACGTTTCAATGTACTCTGCAAAAACCTGGTATTTTCCAAGCTGAACATAAGTCCAACCTTTCGTTTAAATATGAAAGAAAATTCCGATATCAATGACAATAATAATTTGGGCACTCAGGATTAGAAAATTCTTCACCAGGACAAGCAGAAAATATACATGTATTTAATTATGAAGGCACCTATTTTCAAAAGATATAAATATTCAGATTTTTGCTGCCAAACGCCTTCAGTACAGTCGAGAGATTTAGTGCTAAATAATGCAACGATCAATTCCTTGGAGCATACATTGTCCGAAATCAATACTATTCTGGATATTTATTCTTCGCGAAGCCATCCGTACATATACTTATACGCAGAGTTTCTGTGTGTCTGATATTTTAACTGCATTTCCGTCCAAAAAATCAATAAGTTTAGAGGATCCCGCTTAACACTTACTACGATATTTCATAGTGTAATGCTTGATTTGTACTCGTATGCAAAATAGATACGAGTACATACTTACAAGTAAAAACGGACTTTAAACAGATAAAACTGAAAGCTAGAACTTTTCGATTTTTGTTGCTGCGTTGGCATAATTGAGGTCGGAAATTTCCACCCACATAATGCTGAGTTATGTATTTTCGGTGATAATTAAAAACGCTCAATGCAAATGAATGAGTGAGTATACGCACTACAAACTTACATACCTATAAGAAAACACATCGTAAATACTAAATGCACATATGCGTGCGATACCGGTTAAATACCCAGTAGAAAATCGGTAAAATAAGGGCATGACGTTTCAGAGCAAAATAGCAAAAATCTAACACATTTAAATAAAAACGAATTATAATTTTGTGAAATTATATATACACATATACATATGTCACTTTGGCTTTCTCTTGTGTCTGTTTCTGTGTCTGCCTTTTCTTATGTCTGTTTTCTCGTTAAATGTTCTTTGATAAAGCTTCCAGTAAAGCCCTCAGGCGGAGTCTCAGCCTTCAAAACCTTGCTGTTACAGGTCTTCGACTATTAGATTGATCACGAACTAATTCATTTTTGGATACATCTCTTTTCTCTAAAAAGAAGGAGGAAATTTTCTACAAAGTGCCTGGACAAATCGCCTTGAAATTATCACACAACCTTCTTAGTGCTCACCAGATTTGGTGATGTGGAACCCGTTTTCAGTCGATCGAGGAGATAAAATAAAATTCGTTGAAGGAGCTGAAGGCCATCCCAAAAAAAAAAAATACTTATGAAAAGTGTTTCGAGAACTGGAAGAATCTTATATATTATATATATTACTTTGAAGCCGACGAAATAAAGATTGATGAATAATTAAATATTTTGCGTTTTATTTTTAAGTTTCGGGTACTTTTTTGCGACAATGTATTACCCTGATCGACAAATCAAATCATTTTCATGCTTATTCCTTCCCCTATATAAATTTTAATACCATCTCCTTCATATATGGATACTTGTAATAAAAGAGTTTCCATGTGAAGTTCAAACTTTTAACCGATCTTACCAAACAGACCAGGTCCGGTATATCAATATTCAAAGTGAAGACAGAACAAAGATCCTTAATAGCTAGTCTTCAAACGTCAATGGAAAGGATTATTTAATATAAGTCGGTTAAATATGAATTTATTATCGACAAGGTCCAGCCTTTTAAAGACAATTGCGGACACATCTAGGTAATCTTACCTTCGGCGAGTCAAAAGCCATAACCGAACCAGATATCAGCCGTCTTCACAAATTTGTGACTATCTCAAAGCGTTTTGCCGTTCTGTAAATTTCCACAACGAACCTGCGTTCTAAACTGAAAAGTGAGGTTCTTCGTAGGACCGACTTTATAACCTAACCTAACCAATTTTCTGTGCTGTAAAACTAACTCCCACCAATTTTTCCAGCCGGGCAAGCGGAGTGAATATATGGTTAGAATTTATATATCTTCTATTGTAAATAAAACAGTGACAAAGCCAGGTATCGTGTGACAACAACAGTAAAGACTACAACAACTACAAAGCAATCGACAAGTAATGTCTTAAACAAATAAAGCACGGCGTCCGTCCGCCATAAGTGATACATAGCTTGACGCTGACGCAGAACTCACGAATTTCGGCGAGTTAACCAACTTTTACTTGCGTTTTCTTGGCGAAATTTTTCGTGTGTGCAATAAAAATACCAATGGGCTAACGGCAAACACAACAACAACAGTAACAGCAACGGCGGCAAAAGTTATGTGGTAGTGACAACCGTAATCGACAGCAACGGACACAAGCAACCCAAAGCGGTTCGTCGTAGCGATCGTAAAACGCAACAGCAATAACTGTTCTTTTGTTGAAAACCGAAATTCTTGCTGTATTGCTTCACCTTTTTTCTCTCCAACTTCATTTACGGCTATTTGTCGTTTTCGTCGTTTTAATTTCTTTCGACGTTGTTATTGTTATTGTTGTTTTTATTTTTATATTTTTAATTTATTTTCATTTTCGTTCTTTCGCCTGTCGGTTTGGCAATTTGTATTTCAGAAGCTACTAAACGTAGCGGTATTTTATTGTACAAGCCAAAACATTGCGAGCGCGAGCGGCGCGTCGCGGCTCATTGACCCCAAGCATGACGCCACAAAGTGTGTGCAACTAGCTAGGCGGTATTTTGGAAGCGATTTCATTGCGGCTCATCTGCGTTGCTGTTACTTTTATAGCGGAAAAATCTCGACCGTACATACAGTCATGTGTAAATATGTATTTAAGTACGTGGTCAATGTAAAATATGAAAAGCGGTACCTTTTTCTATAATTAGCTGCCATTTAGCCAAGCATTTGAAAGCGTTCGCGCCAGCATTTTTTCGCTCATGCATTTAACTATACATACACACGTACATGCATACACGTGACTGTAGATATGTATGTAAAAATGCATATATGGTGATTTTGAAACTGTATTTTGGTCATAATGAGCTATTTGCTTGTTTTTACATTCGGCAATTTTCTGCTTCTATGTTTAGAGCGGAGCGAAATCCTAATATAGAAAAATCTCAAGACTTTGCTTTCATAATTTGTGCAATCTTGCACTTGTGAGCTGAAATATTGCTTCATGTTAAAGCTAATCGGCGCTTAGAACACAAGTGAAAATAACGATAAGAAGTATAATATTACCAGCATCACAGTAATACCGTTAAGCACCCGCCATGCTGCTTTCTGATTGGCTTGCTAGCAATGCAGCATGGCGTCGTCGTCTTTTTACGAGGCAATCGTTCGGCCAATCCGAAGTTCTAGACTACGTAGCTTTGACATCTTGACGTAAAGGACATTATGAATTTGCTACCCTTTCGTTAGTGAAGCCAATTGCAAGTAATGTCGTTTGCTAATATATATTTACTATTGTTATACATATATACTAAAGGTTTTTAGGGTCTTATGCAATTACTTACAGGCATGAGCAAGGACTGACATTCGGTATAAATGCGTATCCTCTGTGAGAAATGCCGCAGTCGGTGATGGCCCTCGGCCATGCTCGAATAGTTAAAATTCTAAGTGAATAAATTATTTAAAAACTTTCATCGAAATTGGTGTGAATATAAAATAGCAATCGGCATTAAGAAAGTATTTAGAAGCAGAATGTAGTGTTATTTTGGAAAATTAAATGTAAATGTAATATTTTATTAATTTAATTAAAATAAGTCCGAGATGGTTATATACGAAGCCCTATTTATAAATAATTTTGACTCTCTACACGGTTTTATTTTGTTTACGGGTTTCATTGGGTAAAAAATTTTTTTTCAACAATTTTTTTCTCAAATAAAAAATAAATTTTTTATTAGATTTTTTTTGGTTGCAAACATAAACTATTAACAAGATATTTCTGAAATTTTGGGAAAAAAAATTTAAACCACGACCACCACGATGCCGTTTCCATCAGAAATACAGAATCATCTAAAGTGGAAAAATACGAAGCGGAAAATTTACCGACATTTTTTTTTAGTTGAAATCGAAAAAGAATCCTTTGTCAAAATCTTTAAGAATTGTATCTCAAAGACCTGTGTTCAAATTTATTGAAGAGCGGTTGAGTAGTTTTCGAGAAATCTTGCCAACACACTTAGCCTAGCTACCCTTGACCGCACAAGTTCTCAAGGCTGTATCTCTGAAACTTTTACTCTAATCAACTTGAAAATTTAGGACAATATTCTAAAGGTGTTGTAGTATTTAATAACACAATAAAAAATCCGACTTTTTGAAACCCGTAAACCCATGTAACCCCTTAAGACACTTGAATCAGAGAACATAACATTTTTTTTTTTAAATATGAAATTCTGAAAATATTTAATTTTCTCTACTGCTACAGTCTTCGACAGCGCGTAAAATTTTGCAGATAGACGTACAGTTAAGTCTATCAGGCCTTCAGAGGTGTTATACACTTGCAAGTCAGCAAAAATACGATTTTGTAAATTTTTGTTAAAGACGTATTTTATTAAAAAAAAAATAATAATAATAAAAAAATGTACATTTACAGTAAATTTAAAGGGCTTTAATAATCGGCGATTTATTTCAAAAATCGATCTATAAGAGAACCTACAAAAAAATTTGTGTCTGACGATGAGGAAGATTTTTCTTCTTAAAATCATACGCAAAATCCAACAAAATTTACTACATATTATTATTAACGGCTACTGGTAATGATTGAAGAACTAATCCTAAATTTGGATTTTTGCCAAAAAGGCTTCCAAAAAAAAATTATCTTTAGGTAAAAAAAAACATTGCCGAATTTCGATTATTACCTGACATGTTTATCTATGGAGATTGTTTGAAAATGTTAAGTCGATCGGTCTGTCTGTTTCGGAGAAATTTTCATTATCGACTCTGAAAATAGCGTTTCGAGATAAACGCGTTAATAGCTGTTAAAACCATGATCATATCACTCAAATCAACTCATATAAATTGTTTACCGCACCAATTTCAAATTATCGAAAAGTATACTAAGTTTCACATGAAGTTCGCTGAACGCAGAAGGAACCATCGGGAACCCCATAAAGTATATTCATGTATTCATGTGCGTAAATGATCAGCGTGACGAATTGCGTCGATTAAGCCAAGTTTTTCCATTAGTCAATTCCCCACCTCAAACGTTCGTTTCTTCCCAAGAAGATGCTCATTTGTCGGAATCGCCGATTTGGGGCCGCTATAGATTATATCTGCCATAAAAAGTAAGACTTGTATGAAAAAATGTTTGGATCTATATATCTTCACAAGAAATGCCATGAATTTGTTCAAAGCAATGGAGCCATCTCCGAAGAAATCTTTCATGAAACAACATGATATCCCATTAATTTATATTAAATTTAAGTTTGCGGTAAGGTTTAAAATCGCTAGTGGCTAAAGTGGTATGGAGGAAGAAGAGGTGGAAATATCTAGGCACTTTTTCCTCCAAGTTCAGTCTTTACACAACGATTCTTTTTCCTTTCGGCAAACCAGAAGACAAAGCCGACACTGATATTAGCCATCCCAACAAATTTGTGGAAGCTCAAAGCGCTTCGTCGATTTTAAAAGTCTTTTGATCTCGTATGTGGAAGTTTTTTAAGTACCACAACGCATCTACTCATTCTTAGCTGTTCAAATGCGATCCCTGTTAGGATCGATCTCTTAACCAAAACTAAATTTTTGGTTTTTTCATAAAGTGTGACATAACATCAGCTATCTGCAATTTATAAAAAAATGTTGTTATCATAGTCATCAAAGATAATTATAACAGAATTGCTCAAACATCGACGGGTGACACTACAAGAAATGAAAAATAATTAAATATCAAAGTTCGTTTTCACAATGTCTTAGAACATGTGCTCTATCGAAGAGACAAAATTTTCCCCACTTATTTCCACTGAACAAATGCGCGCTACGTAGCTCCTGCATGTTCATTTGTATATAATTCTTTTTTACAAAAGTTCGATGTTTGCTGTAGCGAAGCCAAGTTGTGTCGCAACTATTTTTCATTAGCCAAATTTAACCGAGAAAGCTACGGATTGGGCACCACTGAATGCTATACTGTTTTCTTAAGAGCTCTTTTAAAAATCAAGGCAGCTGCTTGTACTATATTCCATCACAAACACGTTTTAACTAACTAACTTATATATATTATGTCAAAAAAGTACCCGGAAATTGTAAATAAAACGCAAAACATTCAATTATTCATCAATATTTATTTTGTCGCTTACAAAGTAATCCCCACCCGATGTAATATACTTATGCCAACGGTCTTCGAACACTTTTCATAAGAACTTTTTGGGATTACATTCAGCTCCTTCAGCGAATTTTGTTTTTTCTCTTCGACCGACTGAAAATGGGTTCCACGGACTGGAAATTTCAGTTTAGGAAACAAGAAAAAATCTCACGGCGCCGAATCTGGTGAACACGGTGCTTGATCGATGATATTCTTTGCATTTTTTGCTTTAAATTCGGTCATAATTGTGGCTCATTGCGAAAAAAATTAGCTTTATCGGGACAAGTCATGTAAGAACGTGTTTCATTCACAAAATCATTCCAACAGACTCGCGAGAGAGGTCGAGCTCTCGCTTGCAACTCGTCAGGCAAGCTCCATATACTTCGATTTTTTAATATTTTCATCAGTTGAAGAGGTCGAAGGTCGTCCAGAACGAGGTATGTCTGCAACGCACTTAAACAGCCGCTGTGAAAAAACTGGTTGACAGATTAATTGAGAACAGTCCTACCAACTCAGCAAAGTACATTTATTTGAAATATCATTTACCTGGGGAATTTAGTTACAATTTCCGGGTACCTTTTTCTCTTAATGTGGTATACATACTTTTAATTAATATGTAAATAATATATGTACATATGTATGGATATTTGGATATGTGAGTACGTACCTGCATAAACATATTGAGTAAATATAAATATTTCCATTCACAATTTACAGTAACGCCATCGTGTATCGTGGTGTATTTTTCCAAGCCCAAATGTCAACTAATTGTCACTTTACAATAACCAATTCAAACGCCAATAACAATAACACCGCCATCCGCCCACCCAACGCCCATAACTGCATGAACATTAACGGTACACGCTTTTGAAAATATTTTCGCAGCTGTTACGTGTTTTCGGTAAGCGAACATTGACTATTCTCTTTACTACGCATTCTTCTCAACGAAATAAAGAAGCCTTACAAAAGGTCAATGCAAACACCCAGGTATGTGTGTGTGTGCTTTGAAACCTTTTTGCGTGAGGCGCTCGAGTCAGGCGTGCGTGTAGGCGTTCGCTAGAATCGTGGGCGAATTTATTTTCCCGCAACGAAATTAACGTTTCAACCGAAGAAAGCGAGTGTTGCACTGCGGCAGGTGCAAGTAAAGGGCCAAAACGTAAGACAAAGCGCACTTCGTGCATTCGCCCACGTAAATTGGTTTTTCACTCATTCGGAATTTTATTGGACATTGCGGAGCTGCATTAGAAACCACAAATCGTCATTCTCGACTTTTGCCCAGCGCAAATATTCAAAATCGCGATTTGTGGTTTCTAATGTGAGTTCCAAAGATTAAATTCAAATAAATTTGTTTTTTTTCTTCCCATTTTACGCTTGCGAAAAAGTGACTTCGAGGAATTTTTCAGACTCCACTTAAAGTGCAGTCACTTTGAGCACACAACTGGAACCACAGTCAAGAACAAGCATTGATTAATTCGAAGCGACAGCAGCAGCCTCTAAAAAACCATGGATGTGAACGAATACCGACGACGGGGTGAGTAATAAAATGAAATTTATATATTTTTAAGCCAATTTGAATGAAACGAGAAACAGTTACAATAAATGGTGTGAACGGAAAACTGCCTTTGGAGCAGCTGGGAATAGAATTTGCACCCAAACTCCTATTAACTAAGTTCGCTCTGTGGGTGTCCACATATAAAAATTGCATTTGCTGCGTCAACGCTCGACAAACGGAGCTAGCCTGCTGCTGCGCTAACCCGTTATTCCAATTTTATTCGCATATAAATTTCAACTTAATTTAATTTGCCAATCCTTTGGCAAATGCAATAAAAATAACAATAACATATGCACAGTGTGAAAAGCAATGGAATCGTAAATGTTCATAAATATGTACATATGTGTATGTGTGTGTGATGGCTTTGTGTCTCATGTAAAATCATTTGGACATTTGCATTCCATAGTCTAAACTTTTCGTTTCGCTGGCATATAATCAGATTTTCAGAATTTCTTCTGACATTCGGTTTGCCTTCTCCACTTTTCCACTTTCACCCATCCCTTGTCGCTTGGTTCGGCCTCACTTAGCATTCTGTCTTGTTAGCCAGTTTAGCGAAAAGTACGTTTCATCATTTTTGATTTGTTCCGCGTTTATCCCTTTCGCACAAATTCGCAAAGTCCAACATTTATTTTGAAATACAAACTGAGCCCCATGAATCATTTCGAAATTTTAACTTAATGCAAATAAGCTGACTCGTTACAACGGCATGTGACTAATGAAATAAAGTGAAAGTATCTCTTTTGTATATTTAATCTTAATTTTTTTGATTTGCTGACTGCACATTACTTTGCAGTGCAAGCTCGTTTTTTAAGTATTTCATTGTTGTTGTGAAATATGGGTTTTAAGCGCACTCAATCGATGTTCTTTGGAATGCCACTCTTAAAAGTCCGAATTCAAATGCTGGTATTATATAATGTTGATCATATTTGAGAGGAAAGCTACAAGTTTCGATATTCAACAAATTTGTGGCAGACTCTTAGTGCTTTGTCGATTTTTGAGA
The DNA here is from genome assembly GCF_001853355.1 of Bactrocera latifrons. Classification (NCBI taxonomy): domain Eukaryota; kingdom Metazoa; phylum Arthropoda; class Insecta; order Diptera; family Tephritidae; genus Bactrocera; species Bactrocera latifrons. The sequence goes on from NW_017534564.1 coordinate 535,337, forward strand.
GTCTTTTCTATCAGCACTTAGTAGTAGTTAGGTATTAAAATCAATCGGCGTACTCAGCTGTCTAAGTGGGAACCGCTTTTGGGTCGAGCTCTTAACCTAACCTAACCGTATTGGATCTCTAGTATAACTAAACCCTGAGTGCTTTTTGAAAATATGATAAGCGTACCGTATGAAAAAGTCCGAGCTAAGATGCAGCTATTCCCAAATAACAAAAACATCGTTAAAATAATGGAAATCGTCGAGCCTAACCGAAACATTCCAAATATAACCATAACAAAACAAAAAAACATTTGGAAACGTTTTAATAAGGCTGGATACAAAAAGAAGCTCGATGTAAGGGAATGAATCGAAGATTCATCTGAGCTTATGGCTGAATTTCAGTGAGCCAACACAAACGGTGGCCAAGCCTGGATGGACAAGAAGGTTTTGTTAAGTGTTTGGTCGGATGGGCAGTGAAATATCTACTATCAGCTGCACCATACTCCCGAACTCTTAATGAACGTCTGAATGAAGTCGTCGATCTGAACTGTTCAACTTTAGCCACAGGAGAGAAATTGTGTTTTATCGCTACAACGTCAGGGCACACACATCGATAGAGATTTACCTATAGCCCCAGAAGCTTGGTTGGGTCCGGACCTAGCACTTAGTAATCATTACCTATTGCAAATTGTTTTATTGGCGAAGCATTGTCTTCATGAGAAGATTGCTAAAATTCACGATCCCAGTTAGTTTTTTTTAGCAAAAAAGGGTGTTATTGAGAATGGCGTTATGAAATTACCTAACTGTTGGCAAGTTATCACAGAAACGGTGCCTAAAATCTTAAATAATAATTATAATTTTCAAAAAAAAAAAAAAAAAAAAAATTAAGACAGCTTACTCAACCCAAGTTCATTTATTTTTGTCAGGCAAAGAGATGGTGGACTATATCGCCGATTATTTGGAAAACATTCGTGATCGTCGCGTATTTCCCGATGTGAAACCGGGTTACATGCGCGGTCTATTGCCCGAGTTTGCGCCGATCGAAGGTGAAAATTGGGATGCCATATTCGCCGATGTGGAACGCGTCATTATGCCTGGCATAACACATTGGCAAAGTCCACACATGCATGCCTACTTTCCAGCGCTGAACTCATTTCCTTCACTTCTCGGCGATATGTTAGCCGATGCGATTAACTGTTTAGGATTCACTTGGGCCAGTTCACCCGCTTGTACGGAACTCGAAGTGATTGTCATGAATTGGTTGGGCAAAATGATTGGCTTGCCAGATGATTTCTTGCATTTGCATAATAAAAGTCCAGGCGGTGGCGTCATACAGACGACGGCAAGTGAAGCTACGTTGGTGTGTCTGCTGGCGGGACGCACGCGAGCCATTCAACGTTTTCACGAACGTCATCCCGGCTTTCAGGATGCGGAAATTAATGCGCGACTAGTTGCCTATTGCTCCGATCAGGCACACTCAAGCGTGGAGAAGGCAGCGCTAATAGGTAATTGTGCCACTCAGCTGAAATTTTAATCAGCTTACCAGCTAAATACACGCTCAAGCTCGCGCTCTTTCCATCTCATTTTAATTAATTCATAGGGCTCGTGCGTATGCGTTTCATTGAGGCCGACGACAGCTTGGCGATGCGTGGCAAGTCGTTGCGCGAGGCCATCGAGGATGACATTAAGCAAGGACTCGTGCCGTTTTGGGTAAGTCTACAAAAAAAAACCAAAAAAAAATAAATAAATAAGTAAATAATTTATATCCTATTAAAATTGTTTGAGCAAAAGAGCTTAGCAATTGAATTCCGTCACTTCTCTCAGTGAATGCGGTGACTATTCCTATTCACCGTTGTCCATTAAAGTTGACGCGCCTGCTCTTAGCTGATTGCCTGTTACCCCTTTGCGGCGGATCCCATTGGGACCAATTAATACTAAAGTCGACGAGAAGTAGATGAGTTTCACCGCTAAGTCACTTGTCGGCAGGCGGCACATGTCATGTGCCATACAAATTGCTTGGTATTTTGTTACAATGACTCTAAAGAGGATTAAATCTTACATTTGCTACCAGCATAGTAATCTCAGTGTTTTGCGCATTTCGCCGCAGAGTTGTTGGCATGAGCGCTGGTGAAAGGAAAATGGTAAGCAATAAACAATACAAAAATAAGCAACTGGTGTTTTTGAGAGAAGTGGTGCCCTCATCATTCAAAGGAAAGTGAAATGTTCGGTCTGATTTCATATTTGAACTAATTGAGCAACGTAATCTGTTCTACTCAAATGAGATATGTGTATGTGTATATGCATATAATGTAAACATATTGGGTAGCCGAAAAAGTATTTTCGTATTTCTATTCAAACTTCAACTTATTTCTTTTTTTTTTTTAATTTATAAAGAATTTTAATGAACCAAATATATACCATTTTGTCTGTCCGTCTTTTCTCGTTTGATTGCTTCAATCTCATCAGTTGTTGACAGTAAAATATAAAATCAATCCTTCGACCAGGCTGGTGCAGCGCATAGTGGATGATTCCTTTCCAATACCACTAAACACTCAGCATAACCTTTCGAGGCGTCAATCCTGGCTTTGCGACCATTTGTTGAGCTTCACCTCGCTTGAACCATGATCTTTTATTGTCGTATTGAATTCACTTTTCGTCTCCTGTTACCATTCGCTTCCATAAAGGTTGATTTCATTAAAATTTTCACAGACAATTCTTCCGGTACTCAAACATCGATTTTCTTTTTGTAGCCAGCCTTTTTGAAATGGTTCAAAACAGTTTGATGATGAATGTTAAGTTCCTTAGCGATGTCATGGTTGTTTATGTGCCGGTCCTGGCCAATCTTGTCCATAATTTAATAAAATTTTTCAACGATAGGTCGACCAGAGCGAGGTGCACCTTTCACATCGAAATTTCCAGAACAAAAGCGAGCAAGCCAGTGGCTTATATGGAATTCTTCACTTTTTTTATACGAAAATTTCAAAATATAGGGAACTTGTTCATTATATTCATTCATTTTTGAACAGTCTGAATTTTTTATCAACTTTTTATTTTGTTAAATGAAGCTTAACTTCTCACCTATCCAACACTATGGTATGACACAATGTGATTGGTAGCACAGCAGATATACGACTGTAAAGACATCTATTGACACAAAAACGAAAAGACTTTTTGCCTACCCATTTTTTCCCGTTCACAACATAGAAGGTCATTGTGGCTTTTAACAAATATTGCATCACCTGACGTTGTTGAGAAAGTTGATGCAATACTGAGGGCTGCTCTGCAGTGTATTCTGGCCAATATTCCCGCCGGTTTTCCTTTCTTAAGATATCAGCCAAAATCTATTATAATTTTCTCTTGTTTCGACTTTCTTACGTTGCCCATTAGTTTGCTAAGTGTAGGGATAATTTTCACTACCTGTGGGGCGCTGGATTTGTGCGCAGAAAGTTTATCAAGAGTCTAGTCTTACACCTAGGTAGTACGATTGTGTGAGTCAAGCTATGCTTGGTTCCGTATCAGGACGTAATTTAGCTGTCATCAGACTTCTTCTGCATCTCTTACTGTAATTACTGCTGCGATGTCGTCCGCGTAGCCAATAAAAACGGATGATTCCGCTATCTTTCTCTTGTTCAGTACAACAGTTTTCTATTACTAAGATAGCTGCGCAGCACAGCATTAAGGTAATCGGGGATTCTAAACTTTTTTTCTAGAGCCTCAATGTATTTTATGTTTATTGCAGAACGATCACCTGAGTGTTTTTAATAATCAGGACGACGCTATATGTTTCAGGTTTTGACCTATTTTCCAGATCTCTAAAAGTTGCGGAGAGACTTTATTTTTATTTACATCTCGATGATATTTCATTTCTCTCTACCTCCTTTTTGCATACTTTCTCGAAATATTTCTTTCAGGTTTGCGCCACGTTGGGTACCACGGGCTCATGTTCCTTTGACAATTTGGAAGAGGTACAAACCGATTCATTTCTCACACTTTGAAACTGCTACCAGTATTTACTATATTCTTATTACACGCAGATTGGTATAGTCTGTCGCGATTTCAATATTTGGCTCCATGTCGATAGCGCTTACGCGGGCAGCGCTTTTATTTGCCCCGAATTTCGCACCTGGCTGCGGGGCATTGAGAAAGCAGATTCGATCGCCTTCAATCCATCTAAGTGGCTGATGGTACATTTTGACGCCACGGCATTATGGTAAGCGATATTTCAATATAAGAACTCTATATTAAAGCGCACCTTCCTTTCCAATCTAACAACCACTTAAGGATTAAGGACAGCACCGCCGTGCATCGCACCTTTAATGTGGAACCACTGTACTTACAGCACGAAAATTCTGGGGTCTCCATTGACTACATGCATTGGCAGATACCGTTAAGTAGGCGCTTTCGCGCTTTGAAAGTTTTCTTCGTATTGCGTTCGTTCGGCATTAAGGGTCTGCAAAAGCACATACGCGAAGGTGTACGTTTGGCGCAAAAGTTCGAAGCGCTCGTTTTGGCCGACCACCGTTTCGAGATACCAGCTAAACGGCACTTAGGTAAGGCGTGGAAATTTAGAGTAATGTAACTGTAATAATAATGGGACTTCTTAAAAATTTAAAAATCTCAGGCATGGTGGTGTTTCGTATCAAGGGTGAAAATGAGATCACTGAACGTCTATTGAAGCGTCTCAATCATCGCGGTAATCTGCATTGTATACCTTCCTCTTTGAAAGGCAAATATGTCATACGATTCACGGTGACCTCTACAAATACAACTGTCGACGATATTTTGAAGGATTGGAACGAGATAAGACGCGTTGCGTCCATGATACTGGACGAAATGAACATTACAATATCGAATAGAAATAAAGTTTACCTAAAAGGTAAGTTAGGTATTTAAATATACTATTTTAAATGCTTACAGTAGTGTGGGAGCACAATCTGTAGAATTATTCGGCTTTGGTGAAAAAGCTGACATATGTGTGAACATGAGATGAGCTTATAAGAAATTTAGTGACCTTTGCGAAGATTCTTTAGATAAACGCCTAAAGGTAGCACAAAGAAAAACTGTAAGAAGGGCGAACTTATAAAGAAGCACAGTGGTTGTGCTGTCCCCGAAAAGAAGAAGTTAGGTTTTTTTATAAACGGCAGTATTTCTCCTGTAATATGGTCCTAAGTGCAACACGCATATAGAAAAGTCAAACCCGTAGACTCTTCACTATCTGGAGTACGGGGAAGTTGTATTATTCACCTTAAGGAACTTGGACGTCACAATCCCTAAGATAGGGGCATATGCAGGCAGCATTGCCATTTTAATAAGGGGAAATGACCACTTCTCACCATACACTGCAGAATTGGGCAAGGCAAGCGGGCTTGTGGTTGAATTTGAAGAAATCGAATCTGCTTATTTTCACTACTTACCTAAAAATCATGCCGACGGCGGTTCTTTCAGTGGTGCTGAACCTGCCGCCCCTAGACCTCTTTGCTGAAAATGTGCGGTGAAATCAGCCGGAAGGACAACATGGCTGCAGCAGAGTTTTCATATAGAACCTTCGTGCACAGCTCGGTTGATAATGACGGTTTGGCAAGCACAGACTACATTATCCCATTTTCCAGTTGGGAAAGAATGTGTGGTACCTTCACGCAACACATTTAACATATTAAGGTAACCTTTTGAGCTCATGGACCACCGCAATACACTTCAACCAGAGATCTTTGCTATTGGGAAAGTCACGGAGCAAGTCTCTCTTGCTTCAGCAGACAACTCCATAACTAACATCTTGTTTCGCATATTGACCAAAAGTGTTTAAGGAAGCAGGCCAGAAATTGAGAGTATCGCCAGGAACAAGCGACTTCATTTCTACTGGTTGACGAGAAGGCATAGAGTAGTGTGCGATTGTTACTAACTGAGGTTCAAAACTACTTGTCATGTGTAAGGCGGTAGATCAGAAATACACAAAGCTTCTATTGGTACTCGATAGAAGATGCTGTAAAAAAATTATTGAAATAATTACTGGTAACTGTCTGTCTGTTTTCTGACGAAAAAATTTTTATAATTGAGCAATTCGTACACTCTCAAAACGATAGGGTTTACTTGACCGACCGCTCATACGAGAATCTAAGTCATCAGTTGGCCACCAGGAGGCGGCACTCGCCACAAATAATGGTTTGAGCCGCTGTCACCGCAGATGGGAAGTGTTCTGGAGGCAGCTTTGAAGCTGTGGGCAAAAAAACATTTTGGTCGCAAACCATGGACGTTTCAACAAACTCAACACCGTCTCACAAAGTGCCAGTGATCCAAAAATGGCTGAAAAACAACGTTCCGAACTTCATGACGACCACACAATGGCTCTCGAGTTCACCGGATGCGAATCCAATGGATTATTCTCTTTGGGCCATTTTGGAGAACAAGATCCGAAGTAAAAAATATACCAGTCTCGAGATGCTGAAGAAAGCCATTGTCCGTGAATGGGCCAAAATACCGACAAGTCATATTCGAGCAGCTTGCGAATCGTTTTCTGACCTTCCCAAGACCATTGTTAAGGCAAAAGGTGGTCATATCTAGCAAAAGTGAATTGGTCCTGAATTTATGATTATTTCAAACATTTGGTACTTTAAAATAAATAAAAGTAATTTTCCAAACCGAAGTTATGCATTTTTTTAATTGGTTACACTTCGAGTGCCGGTTTATCTATGGGAATGTGCGAAATAACTAAGAACAGTTAGAGTGATGATATGCTAAAGAAGCTTTTCAATTTCCATTAAGCATTTACTGAACTCTGTTTACTAATGGCAATGAAGCGAGAAAAAATATATAAAACTCCTGAGATAAGAATCATTAATTGTAAGAAATGTCAGTGTAAGGCTAATTTATTGTCATATTATCAGAATTATACGAGGAGCTTTTAAAAATATAGGCAAATGTTTTAATACATCTCGCATAACCTTTGTAAATCCACAGATACGAAAGATAAAAGCGAAGCATTTGGCTCCAGTCTTTTGCTCTCAAACTCACCACTCTCTCCGAAAATCGTCAACGGTTCTTTTGCGGCCATATTTGATGCCGACGAATTTTTAGCCAAAACCTATGCTGGCGTACGTATTGCTGTAAGTTTCTACGAATTTATAGTTAACCAAAACAAATGCTAATATTCTATTTTCTTTCACCACTGGTTTGATTTGCACAGCACCAAGAATCGCCATCGATGAGGCGACGTGTGCGCGGTATACTCATGTCTGGTAAAAAATAAGTGGCCTTGTCTTTTATATTTATCTATATGACTTATCAACTGTAATATAAATAACGGTATCTCTATATCATTGCAAACAGGCAAGCAATTCTCACTTGACTCCCATATGGATGTGGTTGTGCAGAACTCCTTCGATTCGGGTACGAATAATTCGAGCACCGAGGCAAATGGCACGACAACACCAGTAAAAAAGAATAAAAATCCAAGCTCGATATGCGAAGATAGTGAAGAGTCCGCCGAAGGTATACCGTCAAGGTAGAGTAGTCAGCTAATCGCTTCCGCAAATGCTAAATGTTCTTTTTTACTTGTATTTGTATTTGTTCTTGCTATTGTTTGTATATTCCTCAAAGCTTCACCTGCAACGGAGTGTAGTGAAAGTCTGGCTTGATAAATACATAAATATATAATTATTTTAATTCAATATCGGTAAGGGTGCTACTGTAGGAAGTTTCTGTGGGTCCAAAAGCGAAAACTTCGAAGAAAACAATAAACATCAGATTTCTCTTATCATTAAAAGTATGCTACATTTTAGACGACATATATTTATTGAAGTATATGCTTTTAACATTTACAACATAACCTCACTCTGTTCGCACCCTTTACCGATCACTTGTACACTGTATTCGTGAAGTATTTAGTTTTACCAACGCACCTTGTTCAAATAGATTATCCAACGGTTAAGCGAACCGCAACGTCACCAAACTATTCAACCATGAAGATAGCGGCTGAATATCTCAGCCAAAATTCGAGCTCCGCTACAACGAACCTTGCATTGCCACGACGCAAAAGCACCGCCACGCAAACACCGCAACATCACTACAAACCGGTGCATACAATCTTGGATGAAGTCTCCGATGAGACGTCCGAGGACTTGCTCTCGGAGAAAAGTGTACGGGACAGCGCGAATGCGCAGCTGATGGCCGCTAGTTGCAAACTGCTTTTTGCAAACACACTACCAACTCTTGCCGCAACCTGCTCCACGGCGCCTGCCTCGCTGCGCACAACGCCATCACCGCCTCTACCAGTGCCGCAACAACAGCGCACAGGCAATAATAATAGCTTCACAAAACAAATGCAAGCGATTAGTAATGCGGCAAGCGCTTCAACACGCACCATCATGCGCGCCAACACCATGCAAGAGGTTTATCATGGTAAGCGTTACCTCGACACAGGCGTGGCTGTAGGTCCTTCCAACAATTACTTCTCCAACACCATAAACAATGCGAATACGCCTAGCGGCGGCACCACACCGACTACGCCGAGCACCGAAATACCGGACGCTGAGTCGCAATGGAGCGCGCTATTTCATAGTTTCGATACCGCGCCGGCGCCAGCAGTGCGCGGTGTGAGCTATTTGAGCGGTCGTCTACTCAATATGGACAGCGTTTCGGCGCGCTCCACTTCAACGCTGCCGAGTATTGATGAAAGCGCTTCCGAATGCATGTCTATCTCATCGACGTCCGCACCGGCGGACACGCTCAGTATGCCTGCGCAACTGTTGTCGAACCGACACAATGTAACACGCTTTTACAGCGCGCCCAACGCGCGGCCGGGCGCGCCGCCAGCGACAATGCCAAGCACGTTGGCGTCATTTTCGTTAAACGCTATGACACTCTCCGAGGACGAGACAGACGCCGATGCGTGGCAGGTGGCGCGTTGCGGCAGTTCGGAGGACTACTCGATCACTTCATCGGGTGCACAATCGCGGTCTTCGTCGTTAGATCTGGTTTGATTTTGGCTGCAAGCGAGCTATGGTGACAGTTTTAGTGAGTATATGTATGTGGTTTTTTGGGCTTTAGTTTATGTTGAGTTGGGTTTTCATTTGAGTTGGAAATGTAGGAAAAATAGTAAAATATATAACGGAACTGGAAATGCAATGAAATGAATTTGGAAAACGAGACACTAAAGCTAATGAAATATATGGAATTTGCAAATATTTACAAACACAAAATATTCAATATTTACTAATTAAAAAAACATATTTAAATAGATAATAATAATA
>NW_017534564.1:544942-559746 GCF_001853355.1 Bactrocera latifrons
AAAATTAAAATTAATAAAAAAAAAATTATTTCCTAAAAAGTAGCATTCTTCTGCTGTGCTAGCAATAAATAGTGCATAAAATTCTACCAAAAACGTAGCAAAAATCCAAAAAAAAAATATATATATAAACTTATCTAACTATTAACTATGTACTTACATATACATATATATTCAAGCGTTATAAATCTGCTTTATTATATAAAAAATTCTTACACACTCCAAAAATACATTAATATGTTGAGGAAATTGAAAAAAAAAAAAACCAAATTGAATACAAAAATATATAAAGAATGGTTCTGATGAAATATATGTGTCTAGGACTTACTACTGAAGGCAGAAAATGCAAGCTTGCTCATTTACTATATTTTACTATAACCAAATATGCTACCATCTTGTTGAAGATGCCATATATTATAACCCAAAATATAACCAAATATAACCAATATATCAATATATATATCAAATATATCTTACTCTATCGTAGGGGTGTGTCCCCCCAAAAGTTATTAACATTTATTAAAATCACTGACTTATAATGAACAATTTTTCTGGCAACCAACAACTTAGCCAAATGCGATTACTGAGAATAAGTTTAGAATTTAGGTAAAATATATATTATATGTATTAATCATGTTTATGATTCCTTTGATTATAAAAAATAATTATATATGTCAAAAAATAATATAAAAAAAATATATGTATATGTACCAATCCATCTAAAAATACATAATAGTCTGCATGCTGCATACATTTGTGCGCTTGGCAGTATCGTAGATCGTAAAAGTTATATATACATACATATATTCACATATGAGCACATAAGCTTATAAATTAAAAACAAAAACCAAAAATGTAATGAAAATGGAGTTGTGGATGGAAAACTCGGTAGTTAAGCTTACAGGTACATAGTTAAAGGAAGCTTAAGCAGAAGATGAGCAGAGTGCTTAATAAAATATTTCATTAATGCTTAAAGATTTAAAAGGCAAATTATAAAATAAATTCAAAAAAAAAAAAAATAATAATAATAATAAAGTTATGTTCTGAACATATTAAAGTATTCTCTGTGCTAATTACAAATTTGTAACAGTTTGCAACATTGCAAATATTGAAAAAAATTAAGCTCAACTGTGTTTTTAAAAGGAGTTACTTAAATTATAATACAATGTCTGTCTAATTACAAAATTTAAACTAAATGAAACGAAAATAAATGTTCCAGTGTTACCCAACACTGTTTAAATGAAAAATCGTTCAAGGATCTTTTATTCACCACACACTTACAACATGCATTTACAATTATGATATTGTATACTAAACGTTTACTAAACAAAGTAGTTAACGCAATATTTTAAAAACTCCCGACGAAATTCGCAATTTACAGATAAATCGGCGCCACATTGTCGCTACCGCTGTTATATAGCGAGAAGTCGTCAGAAAGCGATCTGTTCGACGCGCCAGTATAGTTACCACAGCTGATTTTGAAAAATAAGAAAATTTTTCATTAGAAATTTGTATACTATTTCTAACACATTGCCGGTTCTGACACCCACCAAGAATCACCGTAGAGCGATAGACCCCGGCCGCCTGCCAGCTCATATATTTTAGCAATCAGTAAGAACGACATGATCAGTAGTATTGTTAGATCGTGGTAGAGTATGAGTGCAGCCAGTAGATAGTCATTTAGACGCATTTCCGCGTAACGGTAACCATTTATGGTCTGTGCATGGTACATGAGGAACTGCAAGTGACCAAAGAAATAGTTATAATAATTGTATGTTATATCAAGAAAAAAAGTATATGAAACTGACCATCAGCACCGTTATTATTATGATCGTCGAATAAATGAAGAACGCTATTTTAAGACCCGCCAAAAGCTGCAGCATTACGAAGAATACCGAGGTGATAAAAAATATTACAGCTGCCACAAACAGTATCACAACGTCCAGTGTTAAATCGTGCTGAAAGCGATAAGACAGGAGCCATGTAATATAGATAATTTTTTTTTTGTTTTTTTTTTTTTTTACTTTGAAAAAGTGTTTTTGACGAAATCTTAAAGAAAACTTTCAAATAGGGGATTAATGGTTTAAATTTGGGTATTCCCGCAATGATAGAGACAGTATAGCGACTCTCGACGAAACGAACTGTCAAATTTTCAAAGCGATTGTAAACAAAGCCCTATCTTCGTTGAAGATATCAGGAAGTAATGATTTTTTTGACAAGAACAGCAATTTTGTCGAATATGAATATATCTGACGCAAACTGGAAGGAAAGGGAGAGCCGGACACCGACTCCCCATATAAGATTAGGTTATGTAAAATTATCTGATGAACCAGATAAAGATCTAAGCCACGCTTAGACTAGTTTTGGTCCTTTGCGATACCAGATGGAGTTCAGTTGTTAGGCCCAAGAGGAGTAGTCATCCTTTAGGATGCCCGATACCTCCCCCCCCAGATATTTACAGCGCAGTCTAACCAATGCGGGATAAGTGCATAAGAGATGATCCATGATATGCCAGATGCCCTGGTCTAGACATTTCCTGCAATCTTCTCGATGTGTCAGCTACATCCTGCGGGCGAGTTTCGCCACCAGACAGTCACCAGTTAGTATTCCCATCAGTTTCCTACAGTCTCTTCTATCCAGAGCCAATAGGAATTTCGTGTACTTCTGTTTTGACTCCTCATATAAGACCATAGCTTAAAATTATGCCGTTATAAACATTACCGTCATGATCATCATAAAAGAAGCGAACTGTGAAATTTAAAATCATGAACTAATGAATTGTTCTGTCACTGAAAGTAAATGTAACATGACTTCGGCTCTTCGAATTGCAGAATGAACTTCGTGCCTATGCAAAGGTTATCACCTACACCTCTCATAAATGTAAATATATATAAAAATAATCTCAAAAAGTAACGCGCCACTTACACGAATGTGTACACCGATGATTATGAAGACAATGCCCAAAATGGACACGAACAGCAAGGTTATGCCGAAGAGCGCCAGAGTTGGTTCAACGATAGCACGTGAAATGCCCCAAGTTGTCATGAATACCTGCAAAAAAAATTGATTTTAATTAATGCAAAGTACACCGTTATATACATACTATTATAATTGTTATCACCCAATTGATGGGCTTCGCAAAGCGCAGATTTTCAAAGAATACGAAGGACGTCACCAACAACATGCCGATAAGCAGCGCAATTATTGAGATATAAGAAAAGTCCATGATAAAGTTGCGTAAGCCATCACTAAAACGCGAACAAATGAGAAAGAGGTTGAGAGGTCAATGAGAAAGTCATAGGGAAATAAGCACTCACAGCGTTATCATTAAGATCCATTGCACGATTGAGATACAAAAGAAGATCACTGTTAAACTGTAGGCGATGCAAGCGAATCGAGTGCGGTCTTGTCGATACTGGTACATACGCGGTGCTCTGCTATCATCGTCCGCCATTCTGCCATTTGGCACACGAACTACACACCCTAATTTGGTAAACGAATTTAGTAAAATATTACTAAATATTGACTATTTTTAACGTTTCGTAATTTTGTTTGAATTTATTTTCTCCGTTTTCTATTTACACTAAAAAACTTGTAATTTTCAAAACAATGAATATTTCTTCTTCCACACAAAACGTAAACATATATTTTGTTTGGAATACTTCAATAATCAAAAACGTAAAAGAAGCACTGATTAAATAAAATAAAGTGGGAGAATTCACAATATTTATTTGTAATTAATAAACGGAGAAGGTTTCCCGAATATTTACTGAAGATCAGGACCATCTCCCCCAACTTTATTGGACCGGTTATCAACTCTCAAAATTAAGGGTATGTATAGTATCAAGTTGTCACTTTCATTACTAAAAGTTGGTTGGTTGTCTTTCACTATATAAGTAATTGTGTGTATAATGACTGCTAATTCCGTAAAAAACATACTTTTCAAAACGGGTGTTCCAAGTTGAGGTACCTTTTCCAACATCTTTGCTGGCATGTTACTTTTGTTCAGAATCGTTTGGCATTTCGTCATGGAAAGACCTACGCCGGAACAACGTTTACCAATCGTTCAACTTTACCACGAAAATTCACGTTCTATAAAGAATGTGTTTTAGGCACTTCGGTCAACTTATGGCCAACATAATCGACATACTTAGCATACTATTTGCAACATCATCATCTATCTTGAGATCTAGCATTCTTATTGGACAACATTTCACCGAATAGACCACGTCCAGCACGCAGTGAGGAAAATATAGTAGTCGTAGCTGAGAGTGTACACGAAAGCCGTGGTGAGTCGGTTTGGCGCCATTCGCAGCAAATCTGACTGACGTATGAATAGATTTGGCGCATTTTACGTCGATATTTTTGAGTGAAAGCGTACAAAATGCAGCAGGTGCACGAACTGAAGCCGTAACGTAACCGTCAACGGTGACCGTTATCGCGCCATGATAGCCGACTATTTGATGCCTGAAATGGAAGCTCGGAATTTCGACGACATTTGGTTTCAAGAAGAAGGCACCACTGCCCACACAATTTATTGAGAGAACACTTTACTGAGCAGATAATTTCACGTTTTGAGCCGGTTGATTGTCCAACATGATCGTGTGATATCACGCCGTTAGACTTTTTCTTATGGGGATATGTAAAGTCTAAAGTCCATTCGGAAAATCCCGCTTCGATTCGGGCCTTGGAAACATCATGAGTCGGGCCTTGGAAACATCATGATTCGCCAGTCACCACTCGAAATGAGATAATCTTCAAAAAATAAATGATAAACAACATTGCCCCATTATATTTGGAGTTTCTGTGCATTTTCTTTAAAAAAGGAGGGAATCTCGAAATTTATCTTTATTAATCAGTATCTCAAAAATAAATATAGAAAGTCTCATCTTTAAGAGTCTACAAAAAGAGTCCATGTAGCCGCGTATTCCTTCGTACGTAGAGAAAGTGAATTTTTCTCAGGCCCAAGGAACGTTCGTATTCGACCATTAGAAGATCCACGAGAGAAGAAAGTGAGGTTCGGTGAGAATATAAGTTAAGGACCCTTGATCCATTAGTAGTTGAAGAATAGCATCTGCAAGATATTTTGCTGTGCAATGCGGCGCCTTGAGGACTCCTGAACCGAGAGGAGTCGTTCCCGACCTGCGCCTCTCTCTCGGTCACTATCGTCGCTGCGCCAATAGGCATGTAATATTATGAGTATATACACGGGGAACATTTTTTTTTTATCTTTTGTAAATTATTAAAAATATACATATATACATATGTATGTATGGCCACACTAAAACACAAAAAAAAAAAAAGACAAAATCAAAAAATTAAAAAATCAATAAAAAACCAAAACAAATTCAAATTTTATTACATCAAGAAGAGCATTGACATCGAACGTCAACAAAGTGTAAAAGCGTTTGCTTTTACAATTCGCTTTGTATATAAATAATAAAGATTTGGGAAATCTAAAGTGTAATGCCGTTGGTAAAAGTAATCGGCGCACAGCCAACCATCGCGGCGGCGGCCGCAGTAGCGATTGAAGCCGCCGCTTTTAACAGACAGCAACTGGATGACATTCCGGCTGAAGCGCCAAGGAAATACAAATTACCAGTGGTGAAAGTCGAAGAAGAAGAGGAAATTCAATTCTTTGGTAAAGTTCCACTGTGGCAGGACGACACGCCGGAGGCTGTACTCGCCGTGCGTAAAATACACACAGACTTCATCGTTGAGGTGCATCTGCACGCGCTTGGCTACTTGGTTGTGAGCATCAGTCAGTGGATATTAATATATAAAATGTATGTATGTTTTTGTTGTGTTTGCGTAGTGAATGGGACCGTTACTATGATTACGCTTTGATTTTCCGCGCTTTGTTTACGTTTTTGCTTTTGTTGCAGCGACGCAATTACCAATTATGTGAAAGCACACTACTGTCTCTCACTGCTGCCATTCGTGTTGAGCTTCACAATGCTGATCACGTTGGTATTCTTTTATGACGACATAACGAAGGGTCGACATATGGCGGTATTTTATTGCTATACAGTAATAATGGTACGTTCATTAAATGCCCGAAAGTATGCTACACCAATCGCTTTACAAATAAAAATATGCTTACATACATACATACATATGAATATGCCCATTTTAAAGTATACCCTCTAACTTTAAATTTTCCAAAGCTCGAACTTTCCAGCGTCCCAGTAGCAATGCCATTGTCATCGTATAAATTGACGCAATTGTCGTGTTCGGGCTTCATATCAACAGTTGTCATAGTAGCAGGCATACTGATCGCTCATGCGAAAAAAGTAAGTACTCACTTTGAAAGCAGGACAATGAAACAGTAGCAACAATAATTTTTGACTCCTACAGGATTATTATGTATATAAGCCGGCATTTATATTCGCTTGGACTTGTCGTTGTTTTTTAGTCGCCTCAATGGGTATTATAGTTGGAATTTCACTGAAAAGTCCTTACTTCGATGTGGTTATGACATTAACAATGACATTTTTCATGTCGCTTGTAAGTATTTTAGAACACACGCGCATACACAAACACACATACACATTATAGTTAAGCAAACGTACTGAACATTCATACAGTACACCATGTCGTATGAGGAACGCAGAGTTTATAAGGCACTTGCATGAATGCGACCGACCATTAGATATTGTATAAATTATTTATCTTAATTTGCATATAATATATTATGCTTGTTTAATGCTACATATTACAAATTCCAAGTTCTTTACATGAACAAATAATCATGATTTAGGTACGATTGAGGTTGAAAGCAAAGACGTTTTTTACGTTGGATCTTAATATTTGATGCAAAAACTGAAACTTTAGGCGTCGATTGCAAGAAAAAAAATTATAAATTTAACCGAAGCTGAAATTCCCTTCACAAATAAAAAGCTTTCCATGAAAGAACTGGATTTCGATCGTTCAGTTTGTATAACGTCTGTATGCTGACGTTTCATCTAAATAAAATTCTTAAAATATTATAGCGTTGCCTTAGGAAATAATCCATGCTAACGTTCGATTTAGAAAATATTATAATAATATATTTTAGTATTGCCTTAAGAAATAGTCCTGATATCGACGGTTCCGACAAATGAGCAGCTTCTTGAGGAGAAATGAAGATTTGCAATATATCAAAAACTGAGGGACTAGTTCGTGTATACGCAGACAGACGGATATGGCCAAATCAACTTAGCTAGTGGCGCTATTCATACATATGTATATGTGTACTGCCACGATCATAGAAATTGCATCACTATAATTTATGAAGTTAACGCTTCCCTATTTTTGCATATATTTATATTTGTCTTTCATTAAATAAGTAACAGTGTTTATTCATCAGGATTTTTTCATAATATGATCCTATATTTTTAAATATAATGAGTTTTTTAGGTTTTTTTAAGTATATAGTATAACCCGCTCTTTTCTTATAAAAAAATATTTGTAAATAAAATCCTTTTTTTTTCAAAAGTTTACTTAACAGCAACTTTCAATATTTTCTTTATCCAACTTTTTCTTTTATTACTGCTTTAACTCGACGAGGTTTCGAGCGATATTCCACCATACCAAACCAAGACATTTCGTATGTAGTTTTTGAATTCCTTTTCGAAATCTCTTGCTTTAGTATTCTTCAAAGATTTGCTATAAGATTTAAATCGGAACTGTTCTAGAAAATCGTTCAAAAATTAAGAAATGTGGAAAATGGGGTTTCCATTGAGGGCACCAAACTGTTCCCCAAAATTTTTCACTATTCCGTCAACCAGCTCTAGTTCTCCAGTCCCGTAAAAAGAAAAACACTCCCAAAACATTACCGATGGACTGTGCTCCACAGTTCGTACGTGCAATTATCCGCATACCGTTCTCCACTTCAATGCTTCACATACTACTGACCTTGAGGCTGGAAAGTATAATTTGCTTTCTGCCGAAAACATCATGTTTCTCTAATCTTCCACAGCCCATTTACKGTGCAATTTTGTCCACTCCAAACGTTTTTTCGCATTTTCAGTCTTAATAGCGGTTTTTTTTGCCGGTTTATGAAAAGCTATATCATCCTCTAGCAGCCGACTTCTAACAGTGGAAGCACTCATTATTGGCAAGTTATTGGCCATACATTCCATACTTAATTCGGTTCCAATTTTGAACCAATCCTGCAACGCAATTCTTTCCAATCTTCTGTTTTCTTACTCTGTGGGCATTCTTTTACGGCCTGTTCCTTTTTCCTATCTCTCACGCAAAATGTTAAAATTCTGTTCACTGTTGATTGGTTACGCTTCATAATTTTAGAAATTGCGTGAATGCAATTTTTTACACTACTTATCATAATTATTTTAATTTTTTCTTTCACACACAAACATTCGCCCTTACAATCTGTTTTTCACTAATTTATGATTTAAGACACAAAGATACAATATAACGGTATTAAACTTAGGTGATAAAAACACAGAGACACAAGTGACAACATTACAACAAATAAACAAAAATTAACGGTTACACATTATTCGACTTTAATATTTCATAACAATTTTTTATAAAAACTCTTTGCAGTACATCTTAATGTGCGCGAAGGCCATAAGCAGTGCCGAGTTCATTTGGATGGACACATATGGTCCACATATGTATGGCACGTTGTTCTACATCAATTACATGACGCTCTTTTCGATGAGCGTCTTACTCTTTGAGGAACTCGATGAAGCAATGAAACGCCAACACCAATAGCCAAGTACAAAAAAGGAAAAGAAATAGTGTATAAAGTTCACCGATCCAGCTTCCAGTTAATGATTATCTTTACGTTCACTTCATTTTTTTCTTCTTGCAATTGTATACAAGAAAATTACGTTAAAATTTGCACAAAAGTCAAACAACAGCTGTTCCATAAATAAATATGTATGTTCCTCAAGTATATAAGTATGTGCGTATATATATTTTTTACATATTGTATTTTGTCATGCCATTTACTATTGAGTAATAAACGCGTTTAATGTTTTCCAAAATGTTGCTTAATTTATTTTTTGTATGTGTATAGTTTACATTTTGTAAATAGTTGTTTGTTTCCTCTCATATACCGTTAGAATATGTATGTATATTATGTAAATACTTCGAAAACGCTAAAATCAACACTAAACTATTTTCTGTTTAAGTAAATATACATGTATATAATTTTATATATGTATGTGTACTCTGTATATGCATATAACAGCAATATAGTTTTACAAATCATTTTAATATTGTATATGTAAAAATGTCAAATGGATTTCGGCTTTTTTTTGTTAACAATTAAGAGTACGAAAAACGTTTTTATATTACAAAAACAGTTAAACAAACACAAAATTAAACAAATACTTTGCTTTGTTATGTTTTCCATTTCCAATTACAATTTCATTCAGATATCCGTTGTATATGTAAGGCAAACATTTTGTATATTACTTGTATATATGTATAATGATTTATGTATATATATATATATATGTATATATTTTTTTTTTGTTTTTTTTTTTTTGTATACTGTTTAAAGACATTCAGTTAGAACTGTATATTAAAGAAACGATCCAATGCATATTGATTGTGCGCTGGCATTTTGTGCATTTTTTAAAAACCACGTACAATGCTTTCAATCAAAACAACAAGGAATCATCATAAGGCCACTACGGTCTGAGCTTTTTAAGGTGATGCCGTGTTTTGAATTTGGTTATGTGAATCAGAGCTGCTACTGCCAGATGGCAGGAAGGATACTGTAAACGGTAGAGAGAAGAAAATTTAATTAATATTTTGTAACAAAAGCGAAAATATAATTTTCTTAGAATCGAAACATTATTCGAAATGGTTTACTTACACTTTAAATAAAATGGCTTTCAGACGTATTGCGTCGGTGCAAACTTTTACTTTTCCTACTTAAACAACTATTTACCGCTTTTTAATTCAAAAATGCTTAATTAAAGAAACTGAAAACACTGGACACATACATGTATAGACAAAAACACACACTTATAGAGAACATACATATATATATTTAAAATGTTGATCTTCAACTGCTAATTGGTACCGGTTAATAAAAGAGCATAACTGAAAATAAAGAAGTAAAAAAGTGGCGAAAACAGCTTGGTATAATTTTGAATTCAACATAAAAATTTTGTTTCTCATATAAAAACCGAAACCAAAAGAAAATGTCACCAAAAAAAAATGCGAAAATAAAGGAGAATTGTAAAGTGATAACGGCGATTAGCTGATAAGTTAAGGTCAAAAGAACCCGTTGAGAAAACAAGTTATTAACGATTTCATACTTGCGAACATGTTAGTTGTAAATTTGAAAGATTGAAATGAAAAATACAGTCAACATAATATTTATTTAGAACATAAAATAATTTAGTATTATTAATCACGACGTAATTTTATACAATAACATGAAAAAGTATCTCAAAACCAAAAAAGGAAAAATTAATACTAATAGTTAAAAAAACACTATAAAAAAAATACGTAAATAAAAACTGTTACACAAAATAATTAAAATAAAGTATTATAAAAATATAAAATAAATTTGTTAGATTTGTTTTATGTGGACCCCATTAACTTATTTAATTACTTGAAAAAGAAAGCATTTTAAAAACTTAAATCATTAACATATACATATATAATATATTGATAAATATACCCTGAAACCTTTTAGTCAATTGCAAAAACAATAATAAAAAAACATAACAAAATGAAATAAAATTAAATTAAAAATTTAAAAGAATTAAAAAAATATATAAAAAATGCAAAAAAATTTCCCACAAAATAAACCAAAAATTTGGAGAAAAAAAAAAACGTGTTAGAATAATACTAGTTAAACATACAATGTAGTGTGAATTACCTTAATGTAATTAATTATTTAAAAAGGAAAATGTTTCCAAAAACTTTAACCAATAATATCGATTAATATACTCTGAAACCTTATTAAATTGCACCTCAGTCCAAATGTCAGAAGCCATTTATCATAATTTATAATTGACACAGTGAAAGAAATTGATATGACTGTACATTTAATTACTTTCCATTACATTGCTAGAACCGTACTTACCGATTATGATAATTAAGAGAACCACACCGATCACACCCATAATTATCATCATTTTCATGTTGGCCCACCATTGTTTGCGTTTCAACTTGCCAGCTTGTTGTTCGAATTGCGAGGCACCGGCTTCCAGCGCATCAGCACGCTCACCCAGTTCCGATAGCTTCTGATCGCGCTCCAGAACCTTTTCCACATTCACGCGCATAATACCGACCACCTCTTCGACCTTGGCTTGGGTTTGTTGAAGTCGCTTCTGCCCTTGATTATTATTGCTGGGACTGGCAGAGTTCGGAGGCGGGGGTAAAACAGGAAAACTATACAATTTTATACGGGTTAGATTACAAAATATAACAGGGTGTCCATTTCATTTCGTATATAGAAATTTTTGGCGAGAAGCGTGTCAGACAACAGCTAACCCACCTATAAAACACCCTGTATAAACATTGTACAACACACACAGACAACACATACAGTTGGCTAGACTAAGTTCTTTACAAGAACTATTAAGTATTCATTTTATGTACGCAGCTAATAGGCTGACAAGTACACGATACAAATTTTTTTTAAGCAACTAATGATTGCATGCACCACCAGCTGTGAAGTATTTCCCCCACTTGCCCTTATTGTATTTGGAATGTAGTCATATCAATTGTAATACAAATGTCAGCTAACTTTTTAAGGCCATTGAGGTCATACCGGCAACAGTGAAGAAGTTAAGCCACAAACGGTCATATATATATTAATGTACGTACACATATATAATATTAACTAATTCTATTTCTGCACTCTGGTCACTAATGGAATTTTAATAAAACGTTATTTCAATCCACGTAGTTTAATGTTTGTACGTAAATTGTCTGCAGCAATAAACCAACCCACGTATTAGAGATAACCAAACGTTAGGAAAATACGAGTACATATGTATTTAATGTAGGTGGAAACATATGTACGTTACCAATTCTATTGCACTGGCCAAGATGGCGAATATGTGCTAATTGCAATAGTAGCACTAAGGTCTGGCGGACTGATAACACACTGACATGTAATGATTATAACTTTAATGAATTATCACACAATAAAATAAATAAATCTGCATTCTTACTCAGTTGTTGATCCAGATGGTGCCGGAAATTCATTTGGGTTCTCCATTTTTCAAATTTTGTTGTTCTTCCGAACTTTGTGCGTCAATTGCTGGAACAAAGCGAATGGCAAATAATAAAACAAATCATAATTAAGTGCTCTAGCTCTCACAAAAGAACTGTGCTAGTAGCCAAGTCGTCACGCAAAACCGGATGAATCACCACAATAAAATGTATATAGTTTTCTTGTTCCACTTAGCGACTTGTTGCACATTTTTAATTGAGCTTCAAAAGACTTGAACTTACCTTTATATTATATTTTAAATCACAACACTTTGTATTGTTTGCCTTTTGTGCGTATTTTTTTCGCAACAGCTAAAAACACAACCCTTGCTACTTCTTTTAGGTGAGAAACAAAGTAAATTCAGAAAGGATCGTGAAAAATGAACTAATTGCTCGGCGTTTTTGTCTGCTATTCGCCGCTTTATTGGACGATGAATGAATGTTCAAGCGAAATGAATGGTCAAGAGTTGCTGTTGCATGCGAATTGTGTAGGAACCATTCGTCGGTATAGCAGTTTAGTCTGTAACAAAAGTCGGTGAGAAAATTACTAGTTGGTAAATTATTTGTCTTTAATAACAAAGTTAAAAGTTTATCTATATAAATTGAGGACGAATGTTAAACACCGAATAAAGTAAATATCTTTCAATATATATTTATTTAATTTAATTTATTTTGGTTTGAAGGGTAATAAAAATTTGCTAGATACAACACTGCGGATAGTAACACCGGGTGCACCAAAGGAATGAATATGCCGCCAAAACATAAGGCGCTCACAACAATTCAAAATATTATATTCATATTGAAAAGTTTACATTTTACAAAAGGAATTTTGCAATTTTAAACATTATGTATAACTATGTACGTATACGTAAACGTAAACTAAAATTATTGTTTGTGGTGAATGTGAACGAAAGATATTATAAACTTTTTTGTTATTTTGGAATCACTTTATGCCATGTGAAACATATGTATATGAATGTAACGAGTATGTGGATATGTATATATATATGTACATAATAAATATAAATATATACAATGTTTATACAAATGAAAATCATTTGTTTTGTATATACAGGACCGATTCTTGTCAGCACTCGGAGAAAGCACTAATATACTAGAGAGCCATGTGTGCTTTTGTCTATTGTCTATAATTGTCTATCTTCTATAACAAAAAAATTCTTTCATTAGGTCGTATTTTTATCTGTTATCTATAGATGATCAGTACTACTTTAAAGTACTACCTTGTGATAGAAAAATAAGAGAAAAGCTGTCTGCTTTGTGCTAATTCTGTAGTTATTATTTCTAGAAACATATATGTATGTACATACATACTTCAGCCTATTTTTTATATTTATAATGAACTTTAAAGAACCAAATATGTACCATTTTGCTATTTTTCCGCTAGAGCATAATTCCATCAGTGTAAAACTTTTCTGGTTTCTCGGCGGAAAGCTGCGAGAAGTAATTATCACAGGCTTTCTTGAATCCAACTTTACTCCATTAAGGGAGTTCTTTCATTGTCCGAAAAAATTGGTAGTCTTATGGTGCAACATGAAAGCTATATGGTGGATGCATCAAAACTTCCCAGCTCAGCTCTCCTAGTTTTTGCCGAGTCATCAAACATGTGTGTGGTCCATTGTTGTCCTGATGGAAGACAAGCCCTTTCTGTTGATTAGTTCTGGCCGTTTTTTTACGATTGCGTGTTTCGTTCTCAACAGTTGTTGATAGTAAAATGTATAATCAGTCGTTCGATGATGATTCCTTTCCAGTCCTGTGCTGTCCAAACGCACAGCATAACATCGAGGCGTCAATCCTAGCTTTGCGACCATTTGTTGAGCTTCACTACGATTGGGCCATGATCCATTCATGAAGATTGTAACACTCAAAAGAAAGCGTTGGTGACCCTATAAAGTGATCAATGATCAGTATGATCAGTATGTTGAGCTGAGTCGATTTAGCCATACAACTTTCATACAAACTTCACATTTGACAATGTATCTTCACAAAAGTTGGCACAGTTCTTCCATACAAACTGAACAAATAGTTACTGAAAGAAATGCACCTGTGAAGGGTATATGCCTACTGTACAGTCGACGTTAACGGTTTTTCTTGTTCAATAATGGGTTGACCAGAGCGAGTGCGTCTTTCACATCGAAATTTCCAGATAAGAAAAGAGTGAACCTATTCCACAACCTTTATTTGTGACTTGCGTGGCATTCTTTCCTTTTTTAAATGAAAATTTCTGAATATAGGGAATTCATATTCATTGTTTTAAATCGTTTTTGAACAGTTGTAACTTTTTTTCAACTTCCCTGATTTTTTTTTTTTTTTTTTTTTTTTTTTTTTTTTTTTTTTTTTTTTTTTTTTAATCTCACCTTCCCAACACTATATACTACGACTGCCACGACTTCTATTGACTACCCAATATTTTAAAGTGTAAATTTTTGTAAATAATATTAATTTTCTTGTGAATCTATCATTTTGTCAAAAATCAAAATTCTGACTGGCTATGATCATGACCTATATTCATACATAATAATTATAATCCAGTACGGAGCAATACACTCTAGAAGCGGATTCAATTACTCTCATCATCCGACAGTGTGGCCAAC
>NW_017534564.1:559763-608823 GCF_001853355.1 Bactrocera latifrons
TTTTCCCGAATGTAATTTTTTTTTTGATAAATGAAGCTTAAAATCCCACCTTTAAAACACTATATGGTATGACACAATGTGATTAGTAGCACTGGAGATATACGACTGCAACGACATCTATTGACAAAATACGCAAAGACTTTTTCGACTATCCAATATCTTCACAAAATTGGCAAACACCGAATTTTCTTTCTGCACTGCGAAAATAATGTTTAAAAGTTAATTTAAATTACTTGAAAAGTCATGGAACTCAATTTTACAGTTCAGTGCACCAGCGCTTGTTAATAAGTGTTGAGTTTGGAGACGATTGCCTAGCCACGCATTAAAGATGTTGCTCTGCAATTACGTCCTTAAAACGTAAAAAGCTTAACAAACTAGAATAAGGCCGATAGATTGGATTATATTTGATACCCATAAGTATATCTCACTTATAACAGTCTGTAGAAGATTCAATTACCGAAACGGCGAAGGAATTAAAGGCTGAACAAATCAAATAATTAAGTTAAAACAATGACCTTGAAGTCAAAGGTCTCTTCACTTCGTTATGATTCTCTGTCGTCCACGGTCTTAGCTACGCAAGAATTCGAACTTGATTATTTTATGTAGCGACGTGTGTAGGTATGTATAATTAATACTTGGAAATGTCGCCAAAAATTCATAGATGAACTTGCCTATGCGACGACCTTCTTTAAGGTCCGTTGATCATACGATGGTATCGCAAGCATGGTGCATACAAACGTACAACGTAACACCAAATGCCATAAACCAACATGTGGCAGCAATAATCTTTATTAATTTGAGTGCGGCTACTAAGTAAACGTCTACTTACAAAGAGATATACATATGTACATATAAATATTTATCTCGCAAGCAAGTATACAATTTAATTACCCACTGCGAATTCTAACAAATACGTGAATGCACCTCACATTACTCAGCTAGCACATGCCAATGCGTATGTATTTGTGTTTGCTTTAGTTCACGCGTAAGTTGGACAATTTTCCGCAGCGTACCGTAAAGTTTGTTATGTCATAAATTAATTCCTTAGAATTCGAGCGCGTAATAAAGAGGCGTCCATATTTGTTTTGCAATGAGATGCCTTGCGTGGCCGAACTCATGGTCACGGTCAGGAAATTAGAAAATTGTAACGAGTTCAACACCCACGAAAATTTGACAAAACGAAATTTGCGGATAGAAGTGTTTACTAGCAAATTGTTTGCATTTTGTCAAACAATTATGTTTATTTGAAGTGGAAAGACATGCTCACTCTTCTGGGAATAGAGCAGAAAACCGTAATTCCAAAAAAAATTTTTTTTTTGTCATTGAGTTTTGGAATAAAGATGCTAACAAATTACTAGACGTTGTTCACTTCTTTCTTAATGCTAATCGGTCTCTCGTTCTTAGACATTTAGACACATACTGGAAAATTAAGTTCTATGATTGTATGCGGATCAAATTTTAAGCCCCTTATAATTATTTTTACAAGACCACCAGGACTACAGTCTAGTGATTTTTCTTCGTGACTGTTCTACAGGAGCCGACAATTTTATGATGTCGAACATGAGTTGGGAGTGATCAGAAACGATTTTTTTACATATGACTCATGCAGTTCACGACTTCCGGTCTCAGACCAAGTGTTCTCTGGGTAGCCAGAGAACATCCGTTTGAAGGCGAACTTAAGTGAGAAAACGCTGGGTTCGGCTCCCGCCACGTAAAAATTCCCCCAATGACAAGGAAACAATAGCCTCGGATGAGAGACCCTCCTTTTTGAGACGACTATGGGAAACGCATTAAAGATGACTATTTAAAGCATGCACTTGGAATATCTGGTCCCTTAATTGGAAAGACTGAGATGGGTAAGTCCTTGTGGCAATTACTACAGTGGTCATATAAAGGAGCGTAAATTGGGTGTGGGATTCGTGGTGGGAGTCCCTAGCCGAGTCCTGGCATATACAAGGATGGATGAACGTCTAGCCACAATCCGCATCATAGCGAAGTTCCTCAACATATTGCTGATTCGCGCCCAAGCCCCGAAGGAAAAGAAAGGCGATGAAAATACCAAACTCTATAAGTCACTCGATATTCCCGTCCTGCAATATGGTGCAGAAGCATGTACTATGACAACATCTGATGAGTCGACGTAACAAGTTTTTGAGAGAAAGGTTTTGTGGAAGATTTATGGTGCTTCGAGCATTGGCAATGGCGAGTATGGCATTCGATGGAACGATTAGCTGTACGAGATATACGACGGCATTGACATATTTCAGCGATTTAAGAGACAGCGGCTACTCTGGCTAGGCCATGTCGTCGAGATAGACGGAAAAACTCCAGCTCTGAAAGTATTCGATGCAGTAGTCGCTGGGGGAGCAGAGGTAGAGGAAGACCTCCACTCCGTTGCAAACTTGAAGTCTCCAATTGGTGCCAAACTGCGAATAAGAAGGACGACTGGAGCGTTGTTGTAAACTCGGCTATAACAGCGTAAGCGATGTTTACGCCAAAAAAGAAGACAACGAATTGGCTCCATAACCGCTGAAGTTGAAAGCGAATCATATTACCTTTTTTTTTTTTGTAGGCTCCAATTCGAAGAATCAAGCCAAGTTTAGAGCAGTTCTTTGTATTTAAGTATTTCATCATTAAATACTGCGAAAAATACTTTCAGAGCCGAAGGCTTTGCATCCATTTAAACGGCGTATTCTAGTCAGTCAGTCAGTCA
Organism: Bactrocera latifrons; assembly: GCF_001853355.1. Taxonomy (NCBI): domain Eukaryota; kingdom Metazoa; phylum Arthropoda; class Insecta; order Diptera; family Tephritidae; genus Bactrocera; species Bactrocera latifrons. The sequence continues at coordinate 562,477 of NW_017534564.1, forward strand.
GTCAGTGCAGAGTTTTGTTCAGTTATAATAATAATCTTACGAAGTTCCAGCTTATCATTCCATTCCATGTCATATATCTGTATACCAGGCTGATAAATATATATCGCGAAGATGCCAATAATCTGTTCATATAATCATCAATTGTAAGAACCCATGCTATCTAAACTTTATCCATCATCATCATTTCCAGTATCTTCCTTTGGAGTACTTTCCAATCTTGACGTTTTGATCTATTGCAGACTAAACACATAGTAGTAGCCTTTCTTGAACTTGTTGGACGATATCGTTGTTGCACTCAGAACTCTTCGGAAAACTTCGTGCCAAGGTTGTTAGCATGAATATCCCGTCCGGGGTCAATATTTATGAAGAAGTCAGGGCAACCCAAAACCTCTAGGAGAATTTTTCCCCTAGCCGCAGACCACTGTCCGAGACTGCTTTTTGATTATTCGAAGGTATCTCTAAAAGTCTCACTATACGCAACCTATGACCCGTACGGTTACTTACAGTTCGTCCCAGATTTCAACAAATCCACGACCGGATATGGATTCCCCTTTTGGGATTATTGTAGATCACAACGCAACAGGACAGGAGATAGGATTTTAACTCAATATTCTGCCCAGTACAAGTGGATTATATCAGTAACACATATGACATTGTTTTTATGATTCCCAAGTTACACAAAATGGTATAAACCTAGAAAGCTTTGACTGGAAAACGTGTGTGTCGAAGAATCTTACCTCCTTCCGCTAATTACCCAATTGTACAAAATCCGACCAAAGCCGTGTTTTACTCCTGGCCTGTGTCTAATGAGGTGCTGTGCTTAGCATAATTTTCCACGATTTTCGCTTGCCTTCTAAGTATTAGTATTTCGAAAGAAATCACTTAATTCTTTTTACTCAATTTTATTTAATTTTACCTCACTGCAGAATGCAGAAAATCCGCGATATCCGCTTTTCATGAAAAATCCAACTCATCCCTGCCAAAGTGGGATGAAGTCGTTGACATTGAAATAAACGATTTTTAGACCAACTTTCAACGTAATTTAGGTGGAAATTTGCATATGTTTATATTATCGCATAACATACGCATACATGCAAACACAAACACAGATGCATACACAAACCGAAGCCCCTCGTAGTCATCTGATTTTAAGCGAGCACCCATTTAGCAGCCGCAGCTTTTCTCATTTGAAATTTCCACATTTTTATTGTGTTTGTGTGTGCTTATTTAGTTTTTATGTTCTCCCTAGTTTTACTCTAATTATTGCAAATGATTTTTATGAATTTTAACTAACGACTTTTCCACGCTCAGTTGGCACTTTGGCGCTTTTTCTACACTTTTATTATTATTATTATTTTTTTTTTTTTGTTCTGGCTAAAACTTTGAATTAAATCATTGGTGGAGTGGAGATTATGTGCTCTCGCTGTTAGCGGAGAGTCAGACCCAGCCGCCCTGCGCCGTTAATTCGGTCTCTGATCCACTCAGGTAGCTGCGCACGGCTTCTCTTCGGTTCGTCGCTAACAACAACAACACAACACAACAAATGTTATGCCAAAATGATTTGAGCCAAACTAAGCTACCAAAAATGATTACATTGCTAATAAGCGGCTAACTGATGGATGGCAAAGTGGAAAATATTAAATAAATACCAGACCAAGAGCCGGGATGCGCGCATTCGCAGTGTGTTTACAAAACAAGAACGTCAGCGGTTCGCACGCAGACTAATTAACTCTAAAATTCCAGCTCAGCCAAATTCACATCACCTGAGGCTTTTTTGTATGAGTAGTAAAATATTCTAATTTAAGACAACTAAAGACAATTCGCCGTGAATTTGCACAGTGTTGGACAAATGTGGTGTTAAAGTGAAGCAAGAAGAAAGTTGAATTTGTGCTGTTTTGAAATACTCGTAATAATTGTAAATTCTGTAAAGTGATCGTCGTTGCTTTAAGGATTAAAGATGAAACAACTAAATGTGGTATGTAAAAATTGTGTCTGTAGTGGGAAAATACCAGCAAAATTGTATTTGAAAAATTATGAAATTCTGGCTAAGTCCATTTCTAGCGATTTTGTAGAGAATCTGTGTCAAAGACTTGGAATAAAGCATATGTATAATTTTGTAAATCTTTTAAGTTGTATTTAAAGCAAAGTAGTGTTTTCGAAAAGGACCCATCCACTTAGTATTTGATTGTAAGAATACCTCTTTGTGGCCAATTTTCAAAAAAATATATGATTTTAGACTGTTCGATAAAGATAATTAACACCAAATTCATTTTACGGACATCTAAGAATTACCTAATTTCACAGAGAGTACCAAATTTCGTTTCTAAAATTAATATTTTCGACTTTGGACCAGTAAAACTGTCAACTTAGTCAAATAAATAATTAAATTATGGTTTTGTGCCCAGGATAATAAATTTATATTCGAGAACTTTTTCTTTTTTTTTTGAACATTTATTTAAAATTAAAAACTTTTAAGATGTTTTTCAAGTTTAAATTAAGGGACAATTTCGTAAAGTTTAGGGGTTTTCAAGTATTTTTTATATGAGTATTTAAAATATTTGTACTATTTTTTAAAATTCCTTTTTTTTGTAACCCCATTCCTACATCTAATTAATTTGAACTTAGCAAATTGAAGGGCCTGAAAGTTTCTTCGATTAAATTCTTTACTGTTTGAGCTATAATAAATAACTCTTAAATTTCCCGAGCCGATTTTCAGGTTTTGAACTGCGATATGATCTGATTTGACACAGACCGACAAAAGATCAATTTCACGGATTTTAATAAAAATCCTTAATATCGTTGTCAAAGCGATGTCCTGAGCCAAAATACGTATGCTAAACGTTTACCAAACACTTGTTATAGGCCACGGCTTGGAGGGCCTTTAGTGCCTTCAGAGAATACGCTTTTTCGATTTTCGCTCATGTTTGAAGCGCCAATCACGATTTAAAGATTGTGGAAGGATTCAACGTCTTATTCATAAACCCTTGCCTCGCCACCGGCAATGATACGATTGGTGAATACTGGGTCCTCAGCTTCGTCGATTCATATCTTCTGTGACCTCCACTTGACGTTTTTTTGCAAAATATTAGGTTGTCAAAAAAGTCTTGCGGCATTTTCGCTAGTCGGCGCTGAGAGCGCGTAGTTCTAGGTTTATCCGTCGCATCGGGGCATGCTGTACCTTTTTGGAAAGCTTACTTCACGCGCTCACACTTGTTTGATTGATTGTCGTTTCTTTTAAGTCGTTCGTGAGTTTTAGCGTCGTAAACATGGAACAAAATAAAGAGAAAATACGGCATATTTTACAGTACTACTACGATAAAGGCAAAAATGCATCTCAAGCCGCCAGTAATATTTGTGCAGTTTATGGAGCCGATACACTTTCCATTTGCACCGCACGACGATGGTTTTAACGCTATCGTTCTGGTGTAGAGGTGGTCGAAGATGCGCCACGCTCCGGAAGGCCAAAAACTCTTCTGCAATATTTTCGTCGATTATGTAGCCACACAAAACAAAATGTTACGCAAATTTTTTATTGAATTTTGTCCGTATTAAAATCAACTGTTAAACCTCTCGTATCGTAATCAAACAGTTTCTATACCACACCAATGATAAATAAATATTGCTTACTGAAGGGGGAAAAATACAGAGGAGGTAAAAACTTGGCTTGATGACGAGTTTCCGGACACTATCAAAAACTCTATCAGAAAAATTAAGAATTAAAGATTGGTATGCTAAGTTTAAATGAGCTGACATCAGCACCGAGGAAGGTGAAAGCAGTGAACGCCGAAAAGAGGTTGTCATCGCAGAAAACATCAAAAAAGTCCACAAAATAATTTGGATTACCGTAAAGTGAAGTTGTTCGAGATAGCAGGCACTCTAAAGATATTAACTGAATGTATAAATGATATCATTAATGAATATTTGGACATGAGAAAGAACTACTTTTGTCCAAAAACAATGACGTTGACAACGTGTTGATGGTTCGTAGCAGTATTTGAAGATGTTCGAGCTATAATACGCTCCCATTTTTGCATCGATATGTGACAATAGATGGAACATGGTCCATCATTTCATTTTGCTGTCTAGTCGACAATCATCCTAGTGGACTGCAAATGATGGGCTCTTTCCAAACCGTGGAAAAACGCCGGGTGACAAGGTTATGGCGCCTGTATTTTGATATGTACATAGAATAATTTTTATTGACTACCTTGCAAAACAAAGAACCATGAACAGCGACTATTACATAGCGTTATTGTACCGTTTGAAAATGTTGTGAAATCGCCGACAAACGGTCGAATTTGAAGAAAATGAAAGGGTTGTTCTCTCAACATAACGCAACGTGTCACAAGTCAGTGTGAACGATGGCAAAGATCCATGAATAGGACTTCAAATTGCTTCCGCATCCACCGTATTCTCCAGATCGGGTCCCTACTGACGACTTTCTGTTCACAGATCTCAAAAGAATACTCGCTGGGAAGATATTTTCGAATAAAGAGGCGATCGCCAAAATTTAGGCCTATTTTGAAGCAAAGAGTCGCTATAATCAGTATATTACTCTTGAGGGAACTATGTGGAATTAAAAAAAAATATTTTTGCCAAAAAAATGTTCTCTACTATGGTAGGTCAGTGACTTTTCAATTGGCAACGCTCTCATAAATATCCTGCTCCTGAAATCTGTTTCGAGGTTACTTACGAACCTTCCTATCAACTGAATATATTTAATGTGAATATAGCTCTTTACGAAATGTTCGGAAGTCTGTATTTCCCTCGGTGTCGAGAAACACTTTTAATTTCAATAATCAAATGAATGAAAAGAGGCAATAAAATAATTATCATATTTCCCTCCACCTACAAACATTTGAATTGACTTTTTGTCGCAGACATAATAGATCATAGAAATAGTATAAAGTGTGGAATAAACGAAAGTTATTAAAAGCCTAAGCATATTTTAGAGCTCCCGCGCAAATTTACACCACGGTCCACATAAATACTTATACTTATATTTAATCCTATTATGCATACATACATACGCGTATTTAAATCCACGTCCCAAACACGTACTTTCATATAATATATAGTACATGTGTACATGTGCGTATCTTTTACATATTCGTGAATATTTTCTGTACCACAACATAAGCGGAAGTGGCTCCTGATGCTTGACTAGCAATGCGTGGAGAGCGGCGTGCGCTGGCGTACCATTTCGACATTTTGACCAATTGCCTGACTATTCGATTTGACTTTATGTCTAGTTGTTGTTGTTGCTTTTGTATTTGTATTTTTACCACTACATAGAAATGTAGTATATTTTCCATTGAAACAGCCCAAGCGCCCCTCAGAATGATGTCAATGTTATTTATCATAATTTCATAAAAATGCGAGCGACAACAAAAACAATAAGGCCCAAAAAATGCCTTCAAAAGTTGAAATAATAACTTTAATACATATTTATATAACCAAGTAATTGTTGCAGAATGACTACATATGCAGATGTGCGTATGTGTGTATGTGCTACATATTTTCTTTACTTGCATTAATTAGATCCGGTGAGTGGTTAATGGTAATAGCGCTGACACAGACAGTTTTGTGACCGCCGCTTGTGGTCGTGGCGTTGACAACGGTGCCCAGCCAGCAAAGTGTCAAACGCACTCACTCGCTTAACTATTGATAGGCCATACATTTGCACACACACATACGCATACACGCATACATGTGTGCATAATAAGAGCCGCAATATTGTTACACAATTACCTCAATTTGATCTGTGCTGTTTGACATTCTGCCGCGTGTTGTTTGCAGCTTTTCGCCACTTTGGGACACGAGCTTGCTCGGTAGTGTTCGTTGCCTTGCTGGCCAATATTTATTTTCATAATTGCAGATATTCCATATCGTGGCATATTCTGGTAATCGCTGCCGCATTTGCTCCAAATAACTGTTGAATTGTGAAATTAAATTGAACAAATGCCTGCGCGTTCGATGAAAGCACCGTTCGAAGATCGACGAGTTCACTGGCATGAAGATCGATCGATAACGAGATTATTGCCCCCATTTTCGAGAAGTTATATGTACATATGTAATTATATACATATTCATATATTATTTTTGGAGTTTTCCATCGAATACCACAAATAGTACATAACATACATACATATTTTCCTATGACAATTTGATATTCGAAATCGATTTGATGAGCCAAATATGTCAAATGGATTATAGGAAAACAATACAAAATTCCATCGAATTTGGTTAACTGAGAGTGAATGGCTTCTTGAATAGAACTGCGCATTCTCTTACCCTGTAAGCCTTTGATCATACTTTTGAAATTCTTAATTTGTTCTTCAAAATCTATGTCGCCCCCTCAAAGTAATCTCCCTAAGCCGCAATACACTTTTGAGAACGTAATTGTCAACGTAATTGCCAAAACAGTTCCTGCAGTCAATTTCCGGAATAGCCTTCAATGCGATTAATGTGTTCAATGGACTCAAAACGGTTTTGCCGAAGCAGTCGTTTGAGTTTGCTGGATAGCCAGAAGTCACACGGAGCTAAATCAGGCGAATACGGTGGTTGCGGCACGATATTTATTGATAATTTGATGAAAAACTCAATGAAAATCAATGCTAAGAGTTGACGGCCCAAAATTCCAGTTTCTTTTTACGAATTGCTTCGTGAAAACGACGCATAACACTCAATTGGTATTCCATTTTGTCGATTTGGCGGAAGGAATTCGGAGTGCACCATATCTCGATATTCGAAGAAAACTTTAAACATAGCCTTGATTTTAGACCTGATTTGACTGTTTGTTTTAACCGATATAGTGTTACTAGTCCAATGTTCTAAGAAAAAAGGATCCGGAATTGCGAAAATTCTCTGATGCGCTTCATGTTCTCTCTGTGAGAGAATGGGAAAAGTTTAGTTCTTTGCTGCAATAGTAGGAATATTCACACTTAGGATCAACCGGTTTTAGAATAAGAGATTTTAAAAACCCCTTACAACAGGTTTGTTTCGAATCACTTAGCTTATAAGTATAATGGAATGTAATAAATGTCTAAACAAAAGATACGATGAGCCAAAACTTCTTAGACACATATCTACATACACAATATATAATCGATTCTCTTTTTACCCATTTTAGGTTATATGGTTAGCTCTACTGCTGCACCAAGAATGGCTAACGCAAACTTCAGCAGCGCAACAACAACAAGCTTCCTCGAATGCACAGTCTTCGGTTGTGCAACTGTACGATTCGAATCGTGACGATAATGCGGCGGCGCCACAATCGGAAAGTGTTTTGGGATCACTATACCGCAAGAGCAGACAATCGAGATGCGTGCGTTGTTACGAAGATCGGTGCGTATATATCGAAAAGTTGAGAAACACATTATGAAAACCGAAAATAATTGTCGTTTTAAATTTTAGTTACGGCGATGATCGCAGTCGTTACTATGGAACTGGCGGTTATTCCAGTCGTTCATCGGACAACTGGTACGTAGCATTGTTATTTGCTAGAGATAGCTACAAATATGGTTGGTGGTATGCTTGAAAGGGATGCTGACGGCCTCGTTAAATATATAAAAATAAAACATTATTTGTTTAAAATATTCTTACTATAAATTCGTATGAATGATTTTATTTTATATTTTTTTAGGTATTACCCTTACGATCGTTACGATGATCGCTACCGTTCAGAGGATCGCTATCGCTCGGAGGATCGCTATCGGCCAGATTATGATCGTTATTCGTCGTCTTCTTCCATGCCATCTTCATATTATCGTGATAGGTGAGTAGAGCTACAAATATCCCTACTATTTTAGAAAAGGATTTAAATATTATCCAGCTAGTTGAAGCCAATATAGTCGTTTTGAGCTAGTAGTTTCATTAAATCCTATGAGATCCTAAAAAGTATAACAGTGGTGATCAGCGCGATGTGCTGAGCCCTTTTAGCCATGCTGTGAACTTGTTCCTCAGTTTTTGATTATCGTTCTGAAATTTTTCTTATGATGGATCAAAATGAAGTCTTAGTATGGAGAACTTTTTTATTTGATGAGATGTCTTCACGAAGTTTAGCATAGAATATTATTCAAGATAATCTATAGCGAGCGGCCAATTGACTGGCCATTTCGTGAGATAACACGTAACCAAACTTGGTTTTCAATAAATTGATTGTGACATTCGCTATGTGGCTTGTGGCGCCGTCCTGTGTGAACCACACATTGTCCAAGTCCATATCATCAAATTCGTACCAAAAATATTCGGTTAACATTGGGCGCCAGCGATTCCCATTCACAGTAACGTGCCGATATGGATCAATACGGGAGAAGTACGACCCAATGACGCCACCGGCCCATAAACTGCAACAAAGATTACTCATGATGTGCGTGTGGATTGCTGTCTAGCCACTAGATTTTTCCACTAGACGCTCAATTGTTGATCTGGCAGGACGATTATGTCAACCATACATTGTACGTAGCGCTCTTAAACTTGAGGCCACTGACTCCGAATTTCGGTTGTAAATTTTAATAATTTCGACTCGTTGTTGGAACATATATCTTTCCATGATGAAATGGCAAACGTTACTGAAGAGAAACGTCAAAAGAGCGAGAATAAATATGGCGTCGTTTGCTGTCCCTATTGATTTACTTTTATAGCGCCCCTATTGATAAACCCGTTATTTTTCGTGTTTTATTCTTATGTTTTATTTTGGCTTCGACTTTGAAACAATTAAATTGAAGCTTGAATGATAAGTATTACGTCATCTATGGTGATTTATTGCCGAACGATTGTCTGATGCCTGCAGTGTAGTTCCGCTTAGTGCTTAGAAATTATATACGTACTCGTACATACATACTTATACGTGCATGTGTAGTAGTGTTCAAACCACATAGTTTGCGAGTTTTTATCTTCTCTAGTAGCTGAAATGTGCTAAACTTTATTTCTTTTCATTCAGAGATGACCGCTTGGGTTCGCGCACCTACGATCGCTATGATACACGTGGTTATGATCGCTATGATCGCCGTGGTGGATACGAACAGGATCGTTATGGCGATTATTCTCGCGGTAAGTTTACAAAAATTTCGATTTAAATAAACACTTTAATTTAATATTAATTAAACATTGTTAGATCGTTACTATGAGCGTCCACGCGGCAGCGCTTACGATCGTGACTACTATGATCGCTCCACCTCGTCGCGTTATGACTACCGCAATTACCGTCCTTATGATGAAACCTACAGGTAAAGTGACGTAGTATATTAATGTATATATTTTTTGTGTTTTTTTTTTTGCTTGTTTTTATGTTGTAGTAAATGTTTGTAACATATGTACTATATACGTTTGTATGTATGTAATTGTTTCGCCTTTAACCACTTTTTTGCTTTTATTTTATATATGCAATTTCTCTTTTCTTATTCTCATTGCATATTGTCTTTACTACCGTCACTGTAAAAATACTGCATAACAACAACAACACTAAATTACTTAATATGTACATATGTTTGTGTAAAACAACAACACCAAAAACTCTCTGCCGCTGACTCTCCACTTTGTTGCACTTGAATTTCTCTAAACTAAACAAATATATGTATAAATATATGTGTGTGTATGTATGTGTGCTAACGACAACATCATTGCTTCCAAACACGCGCACGCAAACACACAACTACTACTTACAACTACATTTGCATTATCTACGCCGACGCGCTGCCCCGTTGCTTCACTCATTACGCAACTGTAGAGGCCAATCGGGATTTGACAATTCCGGACGCGGTTATTATTTCGCGAGTGAAGATAGCGATCGTCAACTTTACCCGAGCAGCAAATCTGGTTACGATCAGCGCGCTAACTCTTCACCCTGTGGCGTGCGGGTCACTGATTGTCCCTACGCCTCCAGAGGCGGAAGCGCTGGAGGTACAACACAAGTGACCTCGCGGCCCATAACTAGTCAACATGGCTATGATTACGGTTACAGTTATGGTGCGGGAAGTAGTGGTAGCGCTGGCAGTAGCGGAAGCGGCGCAGGCGCTGCAACACGCAACACAAGTGCAAATAATAGCAGTAATTCTAGTAGTAGTCAAGGTTGGAACTATGTAGATGAGCGCGATAAGGCGTCGAGTGCACGGGGGAGCGGTAGGGATGAGAATAGAGGACGCGAGCGGGAGCGTGAGCGTGACAGGGATCCGCAGAGGTAAGTTGTAGTTGTTGGTGATTGGCAAGAAGCAAACGCAAATTATATTGCACTCTTCAAAACATTTTTTTTCCATATTCACTGTGTCCACTAAAACATCACTTATTTTTCCCCTCCCATATAAAAAACATAAACTCATACAAATTGGAGACAATTTCATTACCACCCACTTGTAATCCTACAGTGAATGGATATAATAATTAAAAGAAGGCTTCTACTCCTCTCACCTCTTACAGCTCTTCCTACGGTAGCCGACCGCCACGTCCATTAGGTGGCAGCTACCTCTTCGACCGTGACTCGAATACGGTAGGGGATGAGAAGACGGCGGACAATGCAGCAGATAAGGATAGCAGTGGTGGCAATGCCGATGGCGTCAGCAATATCTCGTCATCATCAATGGTTGTTGAACAAAATCGTGATATGAATAATAGCGGCGATGGCGGTCGTGGAGGTAGTGATGACGGCATGGCCAATTCAATGCAAACGAATGTCAGGGATAAACAATGATCAGAACAGCAAATTCAGAAATGATAAAAAAACATATAAAAATAAGAATAAGAGCATGACATTATATAATGTATTCTTTTCCTAAAAACAAATGTTTTGTAAAATCTAATCACAGAACTAAAAATATATGTATGCAATGGGTGAAGCAAAAGAAACATTTCAATCTCCAATAAAGCGTTTTGTAAATGTAAGATCATTTACAAGAACATTTTTATAAAAATAATTTGTTGTTTTTATGATTGAGTATTATTTTTTTTTTTTTTTAATTCTGGAGGCAACCGGCGACAGAGGAATCTTCATGATCGCAATGCTTGGGTTATAAGCTGTTTCCATCCGCATTCATTTGCAAAACCAGAATCATCTTAAGAAGTCTTTACCGCCGGATAACGCTTAGCAAAGACGATCATACGGATTGCGACACATCGCCCAACCCATTCGCATCGCACTTCTGATTTCTTAGATACAATGCAAACAACCGTTGTACGAAAAAATATATAGTATTTCTATATATGTCAGTATGCAAAAGCAACAATTTACTTTAAGTTTAATAAAATTTAAAGATGAATTATATAAGTACCATATCTAACACACAAAGTACCAGTCATACTCCACCGAGAGTATCGATAACTGAAGGTAATTGTATGCAGTACTTTTTCTACCTTTTTTTGTGTAAATATTTTATTACTATATTGGTATTGGGATAGATACCGGGAATTGAAGAGAGAAGTTCTCTGCCCAATCCACAAAATCATAATGGGCTAAATCTTGAACAAGTCCGTGAAAAGAGGATCAACACACATCACGTCTTTGTCGATTTCAAGGCTGCTCTTGACTGCACGAGAGCCGCCTTTATGCCGCTGTAGTCTGAATTTGGTATTTCCGATAATACTTATATGCTTCTGTGTAAACTGACGTTGAGCAATACCAAATGCTCTGTCAGGATCGGGAAGGAGCACTCCGAGCCGTTCGATACCAAACCAGTTTTCAGGCAAGGCTACAACAACCCGCGCCGTTAGTTTTGCTTTCTCCAGAATGGATAAGGCGGCGAAGCATTGGGGTTTATTAATGAACGAGTGCAAGACGAAATATCTCCTGTCATCAAACAGTCGTCGCGCTCGCGACTTGGCTCACACTTCACTGTTGGCAGTGTTACTTCGAAGTTATATATAATTTCGTCTATCTTGGAACCAGTATTAACATCAACTACAACGTCAGCCTCGAAATCCAACGCTAAACAACTCTTGCTATCAGGTGGTTCTTCGGACTGAGTAGACAATTGAGAAATACAGACCTCTCTCAACGAACAAAGACCAAACTCTACAAGTCACTCAACACTCCCGTCCTGCTATATGGTGTAGAGGCATGGACGGTAACAACATTCGATGATCCTTTGCGAATTGGCAATGGCGAATACCGCAGTCGTTAGAACGATGAGCTGTACGAGGGATACGACGACTTTGACATACATAGTTCAGCGAATTAAAAGACAGCGGCTTCTCTGGCTAGGCCATGTCGGTTGAATGGATGAAAACACTACGGTTGTGAGAGTTTTCGACGCAGTACTAGCGGGGGGAAGCAGAGAAAGGGGAAGACCTCTACTCCATTGGAAAAACCAGGTGAAGAAGGACCTGGCTATTCTTGGAATATTCAATTGACGGTAAATAGCAAAAAGAAAGAACGACTGGCGCGCTTTTGTAAACTTGGCTATAATCGCGTAACTACCAATAGAGAAGAAGATACTCACCTTTCTTAGGACTTATAGTAGGACTTATTAAGCCACCGGCTTATTTTTCACATTAAAAAATCACAATATTTAAGAAATCAAATCAATTAGAGAGCCACCCTAGTATTAGCGGCATTGATAATGAGGGATTAAGAGAAATAATTTTATAAAGAGTTCGATTTTCTCTTTTATATATAGAAAAGAGAAATAGTAAGTTATTTTTAAAGGAAGTGAAGCCGCGCTGTGAAGAGCTGCGGTTCCGGTTAGAATGGATTTTCTGCGTAACCCTTTTTAAAATATGAATGTGAACGTCAGAATATAAGCTTGGCCATAAAACAATCGCATGTAATAAAACTGCTGCGATAACCCGGAAAGATCGAGGCACCTAAACATAATCATAAATTATGTGATTAAAACTCTATTGTTATTGATTGCATACAAATACCACCAGGCAATGAAACAGAAAAACAAATATAACGGACTTCAGTTTATAGAGTGTAGACTGAATGTTGTCAGACCATTCCAGTGTCGCTAGGGAAACCTTCGCAATATCCAAAGGTGGAATAATGAAGTGCTGGAGAGGAGAATATTATTTCATAAAAAAATAGTGGTATTTAGTTTAATACTAGTATAGCTACTGCAGTAGTTGGCTTAGTTCGTGGGTAGCAAGCTTTCTGGGGGCATTAAAATATTTACACCAATTTATATGTTTGTTTGGCATAAAAAAGCATTGCTCGTGTATTTTGCAAATCAATCCATCATTCGGTTTTATTTTATCTTACATGGCATTTACTTTGAATCATGACGGCAAATATAGCAAACAATTGGTATAAATGCTATAGCTATAGATAAGCGCAAACCCAAGTAGGAAATCTTAACAGTAGCAACAACACATGTCCGTTAACGGGTATGTGCTCAGTGAACATTTTTAAACTCATAAAATGACGCTTCGCTTGTATTAGTTTTCCAAATACCTTTCCGAGTGTAAAAAATGTTTTATCACAATGTTCACCACCTGCTGATAAGGAGCATAAGAAACCGGTATAGTTTACGTTGAATAGGGGCTATGACGAGTGCTTATGATTGCTTGCGCGACATTTACTAGTTGGGAGGCGCGGTGCGATGTTGGCGTGTCCATATCAACGTTCAACACTCGGTGTTATCGGCATTCTTGTATTTTATTATTTATACTGGAATCTCTACGTGTTTTCTTCTGTGAGTGTGTCAGCTAAGTAAGATGAATTTATAAGAAAAAGAAAAATTTCTAAAAGATATTGATACCCACTGAGTTGACTAAAAAAAAGTCACATTGCAGAAGCTCAAGTGCGGGCAATTGGCTTTCAACGCTTCTACATTTGTTTGGGAGTAAGCATTGTGGGCTTCCAACGCATGTGGGCGTGCCGCTACGGAATTTTGGTAGAAATGACGCGGATGGAAAAGTGACAGCACTTGAGGAAATTCAGAAATTGAAAACGAAACGTGCAGTAAAGTGAAATTTTTGCTTGTTTTTTATGTGTGGGTGTGTGTACCAAAGTATTTACAAAGCAAATACTCCACGCGCCATTAATATACAAAATGCCGCAACCTCAGCGCTCGGACTGACATATTGGTTTGGCCTATACTTTGCGATATATTCCAATTAATTTTGCGGTTCGGTGTTGTTCATGTTTTATTTTTCATTTCTCCGACACATTTGTCGGACTAAAAATAGCGCGGAACATCTCATCAAAATTCGAATTATTATAAAGCATGTGCTACATTTACAAGTCGAACACGCTCTCGTTTCTACCTTCGTGCAAGAGGCGCCCGAATGGAAGTCCTCTGAAGAGCTGCGCCGCTTGTCGGTTTAGTATTCTCGCTTTTGCGCGTCTAAATTGAATAGGTTACAGACGCTGCGCGCTGAACAACTTTGGTGGATAAATAGCAAATATTTTCAAAATAGCCGTGTACATATGTAGCGATAATCGTGTGAAGATTTCGAAAACAGTGCAGTGATATCAACAGGTGTTCTTTAGAAAATGTTCTTAAAGTGACTTTTAGTGTTTGTGTGTTGATAGTTGTGGTGTGGAAACCAAACGGTTGTTGAGAGTAGGCGTGACGACAGCATTTTGTTTTACAACTGTGAATTGATAACAATAAAAGGAATGAGAGCGTTAGGGTGTGTTCAGGTTTTTAATGATATATATGTTGGTATAAGTGCCAATGGGAATTTGTGATAAATATTGTGTGTTACGTTTCGCTCAAGTTGCTATAAGAGAAAATCAAGTGAAATATAGTCAATATCAAGTTTGAGTCGGACTGGTGCAATTAAGGGGTTACTTTAGTTTCATCGGAACCTTTCTTCATAAATAAATAAATCCAACATACATACACTGCTAAAAAAAAAATTCGGAAATTTTTGGAAAAAAATATTTTAAACTCGGCCTTTGCGAGGCCATTTACGGTGACTCTTCGGAAAAAAGATGCGCATACGTTGGCAGGATAGTTCCTTATAGGATACTCTAAAGTGAAAAATACGTGTTTTAGTTGAAGCCTGAGCTTAGAACTTGGATGAAGGAAAAAAAATGAAAATTGGATTTTTGGCAAAAATTTTTACAAACAAATTAAAATTTCGGTGAAAATTTCGCGACAATTTTTGTTTTTCAAACAGTTACAATAAAAATATCTTTCTCCCAAGGCTTTAAGAATTGTTTCTCAAAAATCTGTCTAAAATTTTATAAAGATCGGTTCAGTAGTACTCGAGAAATCTTGCCAATCGATTTAGGAAACCCTGTTTCGAGGAAAACGCGTTTAAAGATGGTACACTTAGACGGGCTAGCCTTGAACGCCCATGTTCTCAAGGTTGTATCTCCGAAACTATTACTATTTTCAATTTGAAAATTATGAGAATATTCTAGAAGTGTTGTAGAATTTAATAATAATAAAAAGATTAAATTTTTTTGAATTTCGTCAGCCCATGTAACCCTTTAAACCATGCGCACAAACCGAATCGATGAAGAATTTTTGTTTGAGTTAGAGTAACCTATTTTTATCTCCATATGGCTATAAATTTGTATTTGACGATTTTTATACTAGATCAATGGACTTATGACGCGTTCCCAGAAAAAAGTCACAGGGAAAAAAAGTCTGGCGAAAACGAAGGCTAAGCATTGATTCTCGTTTCGTGTTGGGTAAAAAAGTCAGTCACAATCAAACGGGAATCTGATAATACATTCAGTTGGATTCTAGATTGACACGCTGTATATCTAAAGCATTAACCAAAAAGGTTCAGTCGCCTTCCTTGAGATTCTCTGCTATCTCTTTCATGTCAATAGGATGATATTCAAACACTTTTCTTGTTATATATTGAATAATTATAATGCCATTATTCATAAGCTTAACTCCTACTATATGGTATGATTCATTTAGGATCTCAAGAGATTAAACGTTTTTCTACTCCAGTATTCTCTCTTTGGTGTGTTCTAAATTAATGGTCCAAAACTTGGTATTTAAAGACAGAAATACGTTGAAAAGACTTTGACTTTTAAAGAGTTGCTAATGTAACATTTCGATTTTTATAGTTAGTAAAAACCTCAGAATATAAATACTGAATTAAATACTTCGCATCCGTAGTGATAGGAACCACCCTACCACATAAACCAATATACTTCTATTGGTTATAACGACAATAATAATCAATAAATTAGTCGCAGAGATAGCAAAAAAAGCACACACATGAATTATTAAAAAAACATTGTCTGAAGCACCAACACGAGTAATCACATCAAAAGCAAAATACATCGAGCCTAAACACACAACAAACACAAACGCATTGAGCCAAGAAAGCCAGCGATAATTAAATAGTTACGTCCGTGAGAAAACTGTCAGCTTTGCTTTTGTTGGACTGTACAAAGTTGCTTAAGAACCGCAAGTGACAAGTAGACAGTTGAAAAAAGAAAGCTTAACAAGCGTACGTTCGACCAGTTAAGCAGCAACGGCGCACGCGATACGTAGCATATGCACAGGCGCTTGTGCCACAAAAATCAAAGGCGCGCCAAGAAATCGGTTGAGTGAAGTGTTGCCAAATAATATAATTTTTTTGTGGTGAACTTTTGTAAAAATAATAATTATTAATGTATGGAGGTGAAATAAGTTAATCGGCGAAGAAATGCTGTCGGGCAACGGCAATCAAGCGCAGTATGCGTACTTTCTGCTGTCGGGCGCAGTGGCATTGACCATCATTATACTCGCCTATGTGTCAGTGCGCACAACACTCGTAAGCAATAATATAGAGCACAGATATATACTAATGCATGTGAAAATTACATTGCCAAACGAAAGAGAGAAAAAGACAGCTAAAGCTTGCAAGCAATTAAATATGAATTAACTACAACTAACAATGTTTGATTAGTAATGCTTTTGTAATTCATAAGAAACAAGATGGAAGGTTAACTTCGGCAGCACCGAAGTTATAATATCTCACACAGGTATATTCATTATAAAAAAGGTATAAATGATCTTTATCATAATTTTGATCGGTCCGTTCGTATGGCCGCTATATCCTATAGTAGTCCGATCTGAACAATATACAAGTTGTATATGGAGGTAGTGGCATTATCTTGGAAAATATTCCTCGCCAAAATGCATGAAGATATCTTGTCAAATGAAAGTCCTATAAAAAGTTCTACCAGGATTTGATTTTAATCAAACAGTTTGTATGACAACTATATGATATAGTGTGCTGGTAACAGCGATTCCGACAGACGAGCTGCTTCTTATGGAAAAAGAACAAGCACAAAATTTCAGATTTAACGGATGATCCAGAGGTATTTTTTCAATAGAGTGTTTTTGACAGATCACTCGTGAGAGTGTGTAGCTGTGACGTTGTTTTCATTCCGTATTGTTTGGTCTTTCATTATGGAAAGACTTATGCCTGAACTACGTTTACAAATCGTTAAACTTTATTACGAAAATTCACGTGCTGTAAAGAATATGTTTCGTGCGCTACACTCAACTTATGGTCAACATAATCGGTATACTGAGCGTACTATTCACAACAATATCACCCATCTTGAGACCTCCAATACTGAATTGTTGGATAATATTCGACCGAATAGACCAGAGAGGTCTTATTGAATTGGAAAATTTACGTTATGCATGAACTGAAGCCATACGACTTTCCGAAACTACATCGCTTCGCTCTACGGGCTCTTGAATAGTTCCAAGAAGATCCTTTTAGAACATCAACAGCTATCATTTCATCCAGAAAGAACAACGGTTTGGTGTAGTTTGGAATCATCGGTCCATATTTCTTCAAAAATCAGAACGTAATCCTCAGGGACGACCTTTATCTCGTCGTACTAACCTGAAATTGAAGTTCGTGATCACGATGGCATTTGGTTTCAACAAGACGGTGCCACTTCCGACACATCGGTTCAATTAATGGATTTATTGAGAGAACACTTCGGTGAGCAGATAATTTCACGTTTTGAGCCGGTCGATTGGCCATCGTGTGATACTCGTATCATACCGTATGAATTTTTCCTGTAGGTATATGTAAAATCTAAAGTCTATGCAGATAATACCGCTTCAATTCAGGCCTTGGAGCACAACATCACGCGTGTCATTCGCCAGTTTCCAGGCGAAATGAAATCTGAGACGTAGCCGCGGGCAATAATCCTAATTAAATCTTTTATATATATTATTTTTACTTCGTAGCAAACCTAATTTACTCTCTTCAGGGTATAAAAAGTCATAAAATAATTACTCAGTTATGAAATATTGGTTCACATTGCTTCAATTAATGTTATTCTGATATATTCGTCTCCTTTCATTGTACTGGCAGGACTCCAAATTGCGCGAAGATCTAAGTTCGCTACAGCAATCCTACATTTATATAAAACCATCATGGGGATACAATAACTCTTGGCGACAAATAGGCAGCAAAGCAAACCATTTAATTTACTCAGCATACTTTGATGACCGATTGGATGTGCTCGGTGAGTAACCAAATTTTTTACATATTAGCTCAAACAAAGGAAAGGGCATCGAAAATATGGGCTAAATTAGAAATTTATGCGGAGAGAAGCTTAGTCTTGAATCAGAAGTCATTTATGAAAGTATAAGCTATCTGCTTCATCAATAACACTCTCTCGAACTCTGAGTGTGGCTTGGTGAACGGTTACTAAAGTTTTGATCGATAATGCGTGAAACAGAAATAAATATAGATTTTTGCCACATTGCTGTCGGGTAACCTGGAGCCATCATTGAGTTTAATGCAGGATAAAGAAAAAAATGTAAAGGAACAGTCTCCGTTGATATAAATACAAAATCAAGATTATAGTCCAACAGTACGTAGGGTAACCATTGAACCCTTTTTTATATTATAGTTTTAAAACAAAAACCGTTAGAGCGAATAGATTGTACATATTTTCTACATATGGAGCTAAGAAATCCAGAACCATCTTAATACCTAATAAAATATAACGGTATTAAGAAACTACATTACCTTATGTAATAATCATATGCCAGTAACTAACCCAATAAATATTTCAGAAACAATAAACGACCACAACACGAAGGTACCCATAGGCTCTTTGCGTATTATCGCCATTTTACCACGAGAATTTAAAGAGGCCATAACTTGCACCGTTAGGTATTTACATTTTCTAAGATTTCAAAGTAGCGAATCAATCAAATCGAAAATATTGTATTCAATGTTCTCACAGATTCGAGGATTTCGTTGATAAAAGCATAGCAATTGGAAAAGTGCAATCGTTGAAGGAACATCATGACTACAAGTACGCGGCTTACTCCTTCATGTGCCCACTCTATGTAAATCGTAACAGCACTGCAATTCATCTGCCACAATCGGTTGCGATTTCTTATCCCTCCAACAGGCTAAGCCAACTGAGTCCAACATTTATGCCGATCAGGTTGGTAAAGTGCTGTTTATCGCTATTTCATATATGTAAATAATATTACCTTACTTCCAGCTATCCACGCGATGTGGACCAATTGTTCGCTATGTCACGTCCCGTGGTCTCGGTGTGCGTAGGGCCGCTGCAACAGAACTACTCGGATGTGCTGCGCGTCGCTGAATTCGTTGAAATGTATCGCATACTCGGCGCTCGACACTTTTACTTCTACCATCTCTCCGCTAGCGAGGAAGTAATGCGTCTATTACGACACTACCAAAGCGAAGGCATCGTCGATGTGCTGCAATGGAATGTGCCCGCCGAGCTGCTTACTCAGGTGCATTTCGCGGGCATCATGGCGCAAATCAACGACTGTGTCTATCGCGCCATGGTTGTGGACAACTATCGATACGCGGCCACTGTTGATCTCGACGAGATACTCATACCATTAAAACACAATTCGCTGTCGATTTTTCTGCGGCAATGCGATGAGGGACGTACCTCGGCGTACGTCTTTCGTAATGTGTTCTTCTATAATCTCGACAGTAACGACAGCTTCAGTCTACCGGCTCACACGCATAACCGTTTCCTTTACTCGCAAATGAAAGTGCGTCGCACTTTGGAAGTTATGCCGACACACCAGCGCAGCAAATGTATTGTGAATACACAGTCCATTATCGAAATGGGTAATCATTTTGTGTGGCGCAATGTGCCGGGTTACACAGAGACGACTGTGCCTCTAAGTGTGGGTTTACTTTTCCACTATCGCGATCAGTGCATCAATTGTAAGGCTCCACTGATGGTCGACTATACGGCACGTCGGTTCGGTTCGTTGATTTGGGATCGCGTCGACGAGACTTGCGGCCAAGTGTTTAACGAAAGTGGCTTATGTCCGAAGTAGGCAGATAAAAATGTACATGCCAACACAAACTAATGGAAGACTTTACAAAATTTAGTGTTCTCAGCTGTAACTTAGTAGATGAATTCATCATCGCATATTTTAGTTAGTTTTATATACAAATATTTGGAGTTAAGGATAATAGTGTATAAAGAAATATTTATGTATAATATAAGAGGAAAATATATAGAAATAAACGAAAGATATTCGACTCAATAGGGTAAATTTCAGCGATCGTTCTATGATTTGCTTTTTCGAACTAAAGTTTGAGGAAATTAACTTTTTTCTACGATGGAGATCGCTCGAGTAAAGTATATATGTATGTATGTATATGAAAAAGTGATATTCGACTTTATGGACCGAACCAAAGATAACGTTAAAAAAAATTTGCTTTGTTCTTCAATTGAGCTCATTCTAGAAACAATTGTGGTCGGGAACACCCGGAGCCTAGTACTTTCAAAATTTTCATGTTATTTAAATATTCAATAATTAGTTTCCAAATCAAAAGTTTATATCATTCAAATTGCAAAAACAAGTTGATCCCTCCCTTGATCTGCCACTGGTATATTTTTTATTGGTTTTTGGTGATAATTTTTCAATCTTATCGCATTCGGCTAAATTTGTGCGTAAGTGAATGACACCCGATATGCGATTTTGTTTAGACTGTTGTAAATAGAACTTGCGATGATTTCAAATTGAGTTTACGCCCACCAAAAATGGAAATAGAAAGAGCGAGTTAAATGCGATCAGTTCTTTTTTGAAACACAACGCGTTTAGTTTAGTGAGACAGTAACTGTAAAAATAAACTGTAATGCTGAAATTTCGCATCTCAAAGTCAGCTAAAGCGGAGAGTCTTAAGGTGAAATTTGTAGAACAGTTAAAAATATAAAACAATAATAACATGATTGTATCACAAGCGCTTGCAGGATGAAAAAACGCAGCTCGACGATAAACAATTGGTGCAACTCATACGTGCAACACCCGCGCGCAGTTCGCTCATTTTGGCGCTCAGCTGGTAAAGTAGGCGATAAGAAATCGTTCTTGGAAGAATTATTGTGGAACATATTTCATAGTACTGCATCAAATCAATATTTATTAAAAAACTCATAAAAGCTTTCGGTTATTAATTGTGTGAATTTACACTTTTTAGTTATACAAAATAATTAATTTTTTACAAAATATATAACATAATTTGATTTTTTAAAATATATTGTTTTTAATTTTAGAATTCTAAAGTTCTAGAATTACGAAATTTATTTTACGTTCATTTATTTTCATGACATATTTTTTGATTTGTAATCAAACTCATGCCCCTCGTAGCAATCAGCCAGCTGAGCGTTGCAGCAGGTGCGGCAGTTTTAATGAAAAAATTACAACTAAGAAAACAAAAGCAACAAACACAGCAGTAGTACGCAGCATTAGTGGTAAGTTACCTAAATTTAGTTACACCAAATAAATAGAAAGCGTTAGAAATTTATTTACTGCGATAAGATTTCTTGAAAGTGCAAACGGCAAGCTTTTTTGGCAAAAGTTCCAATTCTAGGTCCTGCCATAAGTTCGGTTACAAGTTCATGCCGTTACAAAAATGATACTATAATATATTTATTAATAATGTTAATTTTATTTAATAATGCATGCATTAAATGAGCGATGTACAATGTTTTATTCGAAATTGTAACCTTTTGCTTTATAATAAGCCTTAACCGATTCGACATTCAATAACAGCACGCACAGTTTTATTGGTCTCAACAGTGCTGTTTAAACCAAGGAATCTTCTCTAAATTTCTGTAGAGCATCTAACAGGGCATACTCTCTATCTCTGAGCTCAAACTGTAGTCCAATGAATTCAAATCTAGACTTCAAAATAGATTATTATCAGCTGTTATGAAACCAGGAATATTGCTTTCAAGCCTGGAGCAGAATTTTGCAAAGACATTGTCTCTTTTTATATTAAAACATGTTTAACAGTGAACATTTTTTCATTTGTAAAAGTATACTTATACCGAAGAAACCTCTTGAATCTGTTGAAGCTAATTTATTTCTAGCGCGTTGTCAGAAGATGACTAATTAATCGACGGTAGGCTTTCATTTAGGGATCATCTCGAATAAGTCTTGACATAAATCTTAAATGGTCAGAGCGATTTTCCGTATTATAAGGCGATTCTTGAGAACACATTCTCGAACAGTTTTCGAACCACGCAATCCCGACCATTTTACTTTCTGACTCAGCCTGACGTGTTCAAGCCATTTTCAGAAAATCCCTCTTGGAAGTATTAAACATTAATTCAAAGGTCTACCAAGTTATACAACACTTCTCACTTCACATATTGCAATATCGCAGGTTGTCTCGTCTTTGAATTCACCACTGACAGTATCACGTAGTGCACTTCTTGGCCATGGAGTTCAGCTTCAGAACCTCAAAACTAGAGAGAAAAAAGTGTGTGTTGGTTATAACCCCAGTTATGACCAGACACAAGCTTCTTTGAATATTTGAAAATTTGCCTCTTTGGCACATTTTTAGTCGGAATCATTGATTTATCAAAACTATGTATTTGATTCGGCATAACAATGAACTGCTTCTTCTTTGATATAGTATAAGTAGTTCAAATTGTATGTGAGTGCAGTTTCTGTATAAAAATACATACATATGTACATGCAGTTATGAATGTAAGTTTATATCGATTTCTGTCCTACATTTTCTTCTTCTTCTTCTTTCTTCAGTCACTTCTAGCTCTGTATTAAACGATTTTACAAAATTCTGCGGAAATGCCAACATTCATCAACTATCACCAGCGGCTACTACTTTATAGTATTAGTTGTATTATATATTATAAACTCGTACATACACATATTTCAACATACATACATACGTAAACGTAAGTGATCTTTTATTAATAAAGCGCTTTGTAATTATTAGCAGAAGTTAAACGCAGCAGAATGGGTTTATTGTTAAGCTTAGCTGAATAGGAGTATTTTTTACTGCCGTTGTTGTTGTGCCTGCATGCTTTCTATTTGCTCCAATTCCAAACACACATGTAAGAAATAATGCCCATATATGTACATACATATATGCATATCTATAAACTTAAATAGTCATGTGAGTATATACAGCTGATCATTTGTAGAACTGGCAAACTGCAAACTATAATTTCAATGACGTGCCTTCACTGTCAGATGAGCAAATAAATGACGGAACAGAAATATGTGAAATATATAAGAAACAAAACTATGCTTTTTTTTGTTTTTTTTTTTTTGGATGTTTCTCTGTAACTGAAATTATTTAAATCCATCAATGACAAAAGATCCGATTGTTCAGTTTAATGACAGCTTTATACTATAATGATCCGTGAGAAGAATGTGTGTAAAATTTGAAATCGATATCTAAAAACCAAGCGACTAGTTCGCGTAAGTACAGGGTTTGTCCGGAAAGTAACATGACTGAGTTGGTAAAAAAAATTTTTCGTTACAATTCCTTAAAAACTTTCAAAATAGACTCCTTCTGTCTCGATGAAGCGCCGCCAGCGCGATTTCCAAGTATCGAAGGCGTCACGGAAGGCATTCTCCGGAATAGCATTGAGAACTTAAGTAAATGCTGCTTGGATCCCCTCTGTCGTCTTAAGTAGCTTTCCTTTCATCGGCCTTTTCAGGCAAGGAAAAAAGGTCCGGAAGGGCTACATCTGGTTGTAGGGCGGAAGCGTTGGGATGTCGGCCTTGGTCAGGTAGCTGTTTACAAGAAAGACGGTGTTGTCGTGGTGCAACTCCCAATCGGCTGCGGTGTCTTGTCGGTCCCGATTGACCCTTCGTTTGATTTTGATAGATCAGTCCGAAATCATTGGTTCCGACAAATGAACAGCTTCTCGGAAAGAAAGGAACATGTGAAAAAATTTGAAATCGATATCTCAAAAACTAAGAGACTAGTACGCGTAAGCACCATTAAAACCACACATAAATCTCTCGTTTATTTAAAAATTGGCAATATAGTATCTTCTATTTTTAGAACATTTAAATATAATTTTCACATTTGTGTCATTCAGAATTTTTTAATCAACATTGTTATTTGTAAATTAACCGGTCTCTTATCGACTTAATGTTGACTTCGCAATAAATTGCGTACTCAATATGGCCTATCATGACTCTCTTGTAAAAAATTTCTCAAACTCCTGTTTGCACATCTTTTCACCGTCTGAATTTATGATAATGCAACTATCTCTTAAAGAAGTTGGAGAGTCTAAGAAAAAGCTTTCGTCCAAATCTTCAATATTTTCGCATCTAGTAGAGGAAGCTGGAAAAAATATTTAAACAAACAAAATATTGAAAAATATATAGCAAATTTTGGAATTTCTCACTTGGATAAAGACCATCCAATTGTGGGTAATAATTTTCTTTTTCATCTTTCAAGTTGACCGCTTTGCCGTTGTCACAGTCCAATATACGCGATTCTATTACTTTTATAGCTCTCGCCAATATATCAGCATGGTCCTCAACTACACGTTGTGACGACGAACAATTTACCATTTTCGCGCCGACGCCTTGCCATGGGTAAACACCCTCCAGATGGGCAGCCATGTTCTCATAAAAAGCTGCTCTAAACTCCCTTTTAATTAGTTCGTGCATTTTGTTGGGCTCCCTGAATTTCACAGCTGCCCCTTCTGAAATTATTAAAAAAAAAATTATTTTATAAAGACAGTGCACAGTTACTGCAAGTTAGTTTGGGTTCATGGTCTAACACAATTATTCAGTTTTAGTTTACAATGAGCATTTTATCTGTTCGCCAATTTATTTTATTTGATTTTAGTATAAATTCAAATTTTACCTTCCGATATGTTTTCACCATGTTCATCTACAATTACGAAGCAATCCGAATTCTTTTCGCTGCCACTTAGCTGTTCTAAGCCGGTTTGGCGCATACTCCTGAGTTGCGCTCTCATTGTACGGATGTCTGTTTAAAAGATATTAAATATAAATTGTGTAAATAAATTTAAAAACGTATATACATAAATTAAAAAGGTTTTGGGATCTTAGGTTTTATTATCTAAATATTAGGTAGTAGAAAAAGTCTTTTCTCTTTTGTCAACAGATGTCGTTGCAGTCGTATATCTCCAAAGCTACGAATCACATTGTGTCATATCATATAGTGCTGTTCAAAAATGAGACGAAAAGACTTTTTCGATTACTCAATATTATGAGTAGTGAAGCCAAAAAATATCTCACAGCTGTCCGTTTATGAAGGTAACTGGCGAAACACAAAAATTTTAAAAATAAGTCAAACTGGATCCGAAGTTAAAATATGTTTGTGTGATTTCATGGGAACCGCTTGAATCGAAAAATCAAAAATAACTCGCCCAAAAAAGGAAAGCATGAGCAAATCCAAAGTGAAAACGATGCTCATTGTATTTTTTACATGAAAGGCTAGCGTCCACGATGTATTTGTTCCTCCAAGATAAACCGTCAATGCCAAGTTTTACGTAGAAGTCCTCAAGAGGCTCAAACGAATGGTCAATCAGGTCCGACACGCACTGGCTCATACCGCCTTTCTTGTGAACAGCTACCCAACCGAGACCGACATCCCAACGCTTCCGCAGCCGCCCTACAACCCAG
Source organism: Bactrocera latifrons (assembly GCF_001853355.1). NCBI lineage: Eukaryota > Metazoa > Arthropoda > Insecta > Diptera > Tephritidae > Bactrocera > Bactrocera latifrons. Next base: position 588,279 of record NW_017534564.1, read on the forward strand.
ACTTTGGTTTCTTGCCTGAAAAGGCCGATGAAAGGAAAGCAATTTGAGACAACAGAGGGGATCCAAGCAGCATTCAGCTAGGCTCTCAATGCTATTCCGTGGAATGCCTTCCGTGACGCCTTCAACGCTTGGAAATTGCGCTGGCAGCGCTTCATCGAGACAGAAGGAGTCTATTTTGAAAGTTTTTAAACAATTGTAACGATTGGTTCAATAAATTTTTTTAAATCGACTCAGCCCTATTACTTTCCGGACAAACCCTGTATAAATGAAGATTTGACTATATATTCCAGTATCCATATTAATTAACTTACCTCTTCGTATGCCTTCCTGTACATAATCTAATTTCGAAAGCTTAGCGCGTGTGTGTGGGCTTACAGCATTTCCAGCTAATCTAATTTTTTTTTCTTCTTCTATTTTTACAATTTGTGCACGCAGTTGGCAGACTTTCAAAATAATTAACGTTTCCTCTATATCAGTTTTGGTGTTGTTGCCAATTTTCGGAATGGGTTCTACGTTTGCTTCAAAATTCTCCGCCTTGAAAATATTCCCTAACTTCGGGACATTCACTGTGTTGTCGCTATAAAAGGCGTCTGCGAATGCGCCTTTAAGGTCTAGATAAAAGAATCCCATCCCAGTAGCTAAAAAAAAAAATAGTCAAGAGTAGATTGAAAGAAGTGTGCAAGTATTCAGTATTGATAATAAATAATAATAGATAAATCAAAAGTCACAAATTTTTACTCATATAATATAAAAATAAAATTGCATGTAATTTGAAACAAAATCTGGATTATTTGATTAAACATGAACTCTTTACGTATTAATAAATTGCAGTAAATATCAAAATACACAATAAATTAAATATTTGTGCTCACTTACGCTTAGGTTTTCGAATAGTGCGACTTGTTGACGGGCCTTCCGAATTTAAATCATGCGAATGGTGTCTGATAACGAGTTCTGTAACATGGCCTTGCATAAGTAGCCTTGACCTTTGGGCAATCTGTCTTTCCCTGGCAGATGCGATTTGTTTGCCTTTTGCCCTTGCTTTGCTCTTTCGTCCCATTTTAAATTTTAAGAGAACTTATGAAGTCAGCTGAGTACTTTTAATGTTATTTTTATATTATCCAGAGATGATTCTTTTTTGATTTTTTTGTTTTCCTTTTTAGGAACACAATTTTGTTTTAAATTAATTGAGACACCAAAACATTAAGACAGTACTTCTGAGAAACGATTATGTCTGTAATTACAAGAATATTATGGTAGATAACTGCAGTCTTCCAGTGAATTTACTCCTATTCTCAGGCATTTGCCAGATCGATAAGGCAGTAGAATGATAAGTAGCAGTGTATTGGGAATAAAGTGGATGATATGAAGAAAGGTATACAGAACATAGCACAAAGTAACATGAAAACTATACAGTTCGAACAAAAAGCTCAATTTTAAATAACTTTGGCTTAATTTTTTTATTTTTTTGGTTAATAAATAAAGTAATTTCATTTAGTAGATTCTTTTATCTACGAAGATAAGTGTAAAATCTGTTTGAAAATTAAAAATTTATATACTGAACAGAATTATGTTTGGCACGAAATTTGGAACAGCCATAAGGAAATGTTGTGGTCCATATAAAGTATAAATGGTCAGAGTGACGACTGGAGCCGAATTTATCATATCTTGCTTTTCTCTCCGACCCTCCATCGAAGTAGTCACTCAGTTTTTAAGATATTGTTCGGAAATTTTAGCTTAGATAAAAATGAAAAACTTTTGTGGTTTTTTTTTTTTTTTTGTTTTTTTTTTTTTTTTTTTTTTTTTTTTTTTTTTTTTTTTTTTTTTTTTTTTTTTTTTTTTTTTTTTTTTTTATAGCTCCACCTAGCTCTCAAATATAGAATGTAAGGCTGTCTGTCCGTCCGGTCGAACTTCATTCCGACCGACCTTGGATTCACTTACTTAACTTATTTTCCAACCACAGGTCAAGTCAAGCTTGCATTTAAATACTATTCATTGTCAATTTATAATTACTGTAAATACCAATCATTTCAGTATTCATTAATTTTATTAGATTTTCTGAATTTCATTTAACCCGCGCACTTGTTGTTTTACCTGCCCATGTTTCACCACTGACCCATACTACGCTGTAACATCATTTGTTCATTTAAAAAATTAAGATCAAAGCCGAAGCCGCTCTCTAAAGTAAACTGCCATATGTAGCTCTCGAACCAAAGCATACAATAACCTCACATATACACATACCTACTTACAAAATATGTGAAAATTGTTTTATTTTGCCCTCTGATTTTGTCGCAAACGATTTTTTTACCCTACATACCCGCAAACACAACGATAACATAAAATATTCTCTGGCGACGCGGCTGAGCAGTCAATGCGAACACTTTGTTTTTGTTTTCTGTCAGTGCTTAGTCGAAACCCTAAATTCGCCAGCCTCCCAGTCAACAAGCCAACCAACCAACCGTTCATCCATCTATCTGTCCGACCAGACAGATATACTCATTCATATACAACCGACCGACCAGCCGGTTAGTGAATCAGCGGCAAAGCGTTCTCGCTCCGATCACTTGTGAGTTTGTTATTATTTTGTTTGTTATTATTTTTATTGTTGAAAGCACAAAAATACGCGAATAATTCCTACAGTGGTGCTGGATTGAACCAAATATCCGCTGAATATCAGAATTTGTGTCTTCGGCACTCACATGCGACTTTAATAACATATATAGGTGATATAATAAAGATCGCTCCAAAGTCCTGATAAAATATATTGAAGGTTTTTAGAAACTTTTCCGGGTTCCGAAAGCAATAAATATGTGATTAACTTGAATAGTGAATTCCAAAAATGATTTGCTGTTTGGCCCACGAGAGTAAATAAGGGTTTCCGATCCGCCGAAGAAGTTCATATTTAGTAGTGCTGCCAAAAAATACAGCACAAGCTAAAAGTCCCTTCAAGGATTCTGAATGAACTATCTGAGGACTTTAATTGCTCTTCATATTCAGCTTTATACATGTATTAAAGAGTAATTGAGCTATAATTCCCGATAAAACTTCGTACTTATTAGCGCTGCCCGAAAATGCAATCAAAGTTAAAGGTCTTTTCAAAGATCTTCAAAATGTTAGAGTACCATCTGAGGACTTTATTAGGTCTTTAGACATAATATCCTCAAGAGACAAAATGATCTTTTTATGTTATGATTGACTTTATACAGTACCTCCAAAAAAAATGCGTATCCAGTGGTTCAAAAGCACCTGAAGAACGTAGTTTTTACTTACTTGTCATTTTTATATACACATGAGAATCCCTTAAAGTCAACGCAGCACCATGCCGATAAAAAAAATGTATGAAATTATTCTTTTCCACCCACTGTATGGCCTGTTGATTCTAAGTTCAAATCCACACTTTGATCAGCCAACGCGTTGAAAGTATGGTGGCCGGTGGTGGTTCTGGAGATTCGCTTAGCCCAGCAGCGCGCCTAAGTTCGTGAGCACTGATATGATACAGTCGTCGTTCGTTTCATCTGCCGACGTCACCGACGACTACAGACTACAGCGGTCTGTTGAGTGATGGTGGTAGCGCTGTTTTCTGACTAAGCGAGCGACACTGCCTGTTCGCCTGCTTGCTAGCCAAACGGCTGACGCTGACTGAGTGGCTGTTGGGTTGGCTCGTTGGTCGGCTGTTTGGTTGGTTGCTTGGTTAGATGTTTGGCTGTTTCGAGCCCCTCTGAACTTCAGCGACCGCAGCAAATACTTTTTCAGTTATATTATAAGTTTCGTCAAGTCAAGTCGCGTTGATTACCAGAGGGTCTCTGTTGATGTGTTGTTGTGCGTCGCTGTCGCTGTCTCTGCCGATGAACGCATCTCGTTTACGATCGTTCGTGTGTGTTGTAATGCGAAAATTGCAAAAACAAAATAAAGTTAAATTATAAATAAATAAAAGCAAATACAAAAACCCAACACAAAAACAAGAAAAAAAAGTTATAGTAAGAAATCAGCTGTCGACGGCAACAACAACAAGTTGTACTATAGCCACTAAAGGTTCTCGACGTAAGTGATTAAAAATATTTTTAGTTTTTATCATTATATTTTGCCTCTTTCGCGTTTTACGTTGTTAGTTAACAATAATTAGACACAGACAGGGTTAGAATAATTGCAAAAAATTAAAACACAAAATATTAATTAGTGAGATAAGTGAGAAAATACTGAAAACGGTCGAAGAAATGTGTGAATGTGTTGGTTTTTAGGTTTGTAAATGAGCGCGCCTTCGTGTGTTTGTGTGATTGTTTGCTGCTATTTCGCTGTGTGTGTATGTGTGCGAATTGATTAGCATTTCTGTTTGAGCGCTCAACTGAACTTGCGCTGTGTTGTTTGTGTGTGTTTTGTTTTGTTTTGTCCAGTCGACAACAAAGTGTCAAGTACAGCGATGATAAGCGCAACAGGTATTTACTTAGTTTGGAAGCAAAGCAAAGTCAAAAAGTGAAATCTACACCGCCCATCGGCGCCACCCTACAGGGCACGCGTTCGAATGACTTTCAGCATTTATTCACGCAATTCAAACGGTCAACGATGGTGCAACTATTTACGCACCCATAACAACAACATATGCAGTGATAGTAGTAGTAACATTGACAACAACAATAATAAATAGAAAACATAAAATTCAAAAGCGCTGGTGAGCAGATAGTACACTAAGCGCTAATCAAATGGATTATCACCCATAACAAACGCAATGCGCGCAGACTTAGCAACACGAGTTCACATACATATATATGTATATACATACATGCAATTTATTTTTATTTACAAAGAAATGACAGTGCAATACGCATTTGCCTAGTTATTTGTACGCAAGCATGTAGATTATAAAAGGTACTACAGTGTGCTGCATAAAAAGTTAGTGCAGGTAGAATTTATGATCATTTCTGGCGATTGTGATGTCAAATACAGTAGAACCCGCTTTAATGCGTCAGGAAAAATCACAGCTTTTTGCGGTACTTAAAAAAGTCCGCTTAAGTCTTTCGAAGCGAATACAAAGCCCAAAAATGTTAGTTATTTAAGCGGATTCGATAATTTAACGGATGCTGGGATGCTGAACACAAAAAATTTAAATTCTTGGAGTTAATTTTTAATTTAATTTTCATTTCTTTCTGCATCAAGATAAATTTTATAATAATACAGTTAAATATCCACGGCTTCGACTCACGATATTCGGCCGATTGATCGTCTGTTTCCGGATCGTAAGCATAGATTATGACATCCTTATAGTCGGAAAGCATTGTTTCACAGACGTTAGCTCCACGCTGCTTTCCAAAAAATTTACTGATTTTGGAACAAATCGTGCTTTCACTTTTCTTAGGTATAAATGATATTTCAAAATGGTTTTCATTCCGATATTCCAGCGATGCCAGTAAGATCATTGACTCTTTGTTAATCGTCGATTCTCAAGCATCAATTCATTTATTTTATTAACGCGTTGATCATCAGTTGATGTTGGTGACCGTCCTGAACGTGGTTTGTCATCAATGCGTTCACTACCTTTTCGAATAATTTGTACTAATCTAACACGCTTGCTCACGGCAAACAATTCCACCGAAGACCTTTTCCAACATTGTGATTGTTTCACACTAAATTTAATGGAACTTCTTTGTGGAATAATTCCACTCATCGTAAAAATCGCCGAATGCACTTTGCAGAAATACAAGCCAAACAGTAGGGATATTTTATGTAACATTTGGCACGGATGTCACTGATACCAACTTAAAAAAAAAACGAAACGATTGAGAAAGGATATGAAATATATGAAATTTAAGCAATAACCTTTCGCTTTCATAATGTGTTTCTTATAAATAATACTATTAATTGACTTTTATTTCTGTGTTTTTGGTAGACATTTTGGGGCGCTTATTTACATTCTGACCTTTCTTAAATAAACATCTTAGAGAAGATCAAAATGTGATGGGTCAAACCTATATAGTTCTTAAGCCACTACTGTATTTTCTAATAATAGTTTTGTGTAATTTTTTCCACTATACATATATCTAAAAAAAAAGTCGCTCCTTGAAGATATTGCTCGTATCTACGATTGGGAAAAAATCAAAAATAGACAAAATGGCGCCGTTTACAACATGAAAAAATGAACTTTACCCAAAATGTTGGTCATTTGGTCGGCCAAATTTCGATTTTTGATAAAATTAAAAACTGGTAGTTCATTGCATGGAGGCTATATGCGCCTATGTATACAGAACATGCACAAAATAATAGTAGTATCCGAGTTATCATACAAATTTGGGAGATGCTATTCTGAGAAAAAAGCGTTAAGAGATAAGCTGATAGTCTAATCAACTGCGCGACAATTTTAAAACGCCAATTATTTGTGTTGAAATCGAATATTTTTTGTTAATTTCATATGAAGTATTCTCCCTAAAAAGCTCCTTTACAATATTTTTTTGTAAATCTCATAGTCAAAACTCGCAGACTCTGCTCTAAACAAAAAGCTGTCCAACGCACACTAAATATCAGATCTCACAAAATCTTCAGCTCAACACCCAAGAGGGTTGAACCTAACCAGAAGATACTTTAAACCCAGTTCAGGACTCTCTTTCGGATGCTATATTCCAAAAAATATCAACTGCTACTATTATCGCGCTCGTGTATTGTACTTACATTTGCAAACCATTGATTTCTATATATATGACATAATATAAATCAGCACACCTTCAAAATTTACGGTTTTGCCAATGCAACAAAAACAAAACAAGCATTGGGCGCATGCTGTCACCGCGCCCAGGTGCGCGGCCCAAACGACGAGCCGAATATGCAGTTATTTAAATAGCAATGAGTACTTGACAGACAGCATACTGACAGCGCCGTGGAGACAGTGCGATGAGGTTGACTGATTGCAATTATGACAACCTTTCATGGAAAACAATAAAAAAAAAACTATAAAAAATAAATAAACATAAAAAGTATATAATAAAAAGCAGTGGCAGTAGTTGAAATCAAACCAATAGCAATAAAAACAATAGTAACGGCAATAACTTATAATCTGACATACTGCATGTACATTTGTAATTATATTTGTTATTCTCTTTGTGTGTGAGCTAATTTTAATGGTGATTACCTTGGCGCTGGGCGATCGGTGGTTCACTGTTTGGACTACTACAAGCTCGTACATAAGCTTTTGTGTATGTGTATACGTTTGTATACGCGTAGCTAGATATTCGCCTGTAACTAGACTTGTATGCCACTTGTCCCGTTTGCTCGAGTGTGATCTGTCGTCGCTCGATCGCTGCTGCTTAATATGCATACCGAAGTGATTGTGCCAGTGTACGCGAGAATATTGGAACGTAATCAAAACAACAACAATAATGTGCTATATATGCATATGTATATAAAATAATAATGTAATAAGCGATGACCAAACCGACAATAGACGGTTTCCTATAGATGTTCGTGTGTGTGTCTGTGCAATTATATGCATGTGCCTGAGCAGCCAAAAACGGTAGCCAACATGACATAACAAAAATACAAAACAAAAATAAAAATTTACAAAAAAACAAAAAACAAAATAAAATACGAAAAAATACCAAAAAATACAAAAATAGAATTTAAATAATTATATTAGAATTTCCTTATTTATATGAATGTAGTATAAACTAGTTTCGGAATTCCATTCAATTCATTGCGACGCGCACGTCAAGCATTAATTTAGAATTTAATTTCTTCTAATAAATGGACATTTGAATATACAAATGAGATAATAGTGAGATGCTGCTACTTAAAAGCTTGCTCAGATACAATAACGGCGTAGATATGTATGCCACGATCGGTATGTGTTAGCATAGACTTCTAGAGCATCCTTTGTTTATGATTAGTGGTGATGTGCCAGCGCTCACATGGTTGCTGAATAGTTGCTACGTGCTTACATACATATATGCATCTAAGAATACATATGTACACGCATGCATATAAGCATTCAAATAACCAAACATATATGTAAGCAAAATGTATAGATATTTCTCCAAGAGATAAACAAGCGCCGACTTCTGGGGGCATGCGAACTTTTTCTGATTTTCAAGCGTATGCTAATTTTTCACTTAAAAACAAATTTGTGGCATTTATTTACGTGCATGTCTATCTGTATGTATTGCTATGTAAATTACCGTGCGCTTGATGAAAAAAGTCATGCGATTTTGCGAAATTTCAAACGGTTGCTGCGCAAATGTAGGACAGTATTTACATTTTGCAACGCGTAATTTATTCTATTTCCAAATTGAAACATTTTATATGGAACATACATACATGTGTACATATATATGATTGTATTTAGGTATGTACCTTAAATTTTTATGGCGCGCAATTTGTGCAATTTGGTGCGAGAAAATGCATAATTTTGATTTGAATTGCGCTAAGAAATATTAAGTTAACGTTTTCGGTTGTCGGGATCCCGAAATGTCTTTAACTTAATATAAAAAATATTGCATTATGTTGAAATGGGAAATTCGTATCTGCATTTAACTTAGAATCGCATCTCGTACATTATGTTTCGACATCGCCCTCGCCTGCCACTTGGCAGAATATTCGTACGGAAAATTCACTTTTCTGTTTCTAGTTGATTCAAAACAAAATCCTGGTGTTGAATTTCTGGTTGATTATACCAGTTTCACTTATTTATACCAGTTGTTTATTCGATTCATCACATTGTAGAGATTGATATCGCTTCCCTTGTGTGACTTAAAAATCCGCTTTTTGATTATACCAGTTTCATTTATTTATACCAGTTGCTTGTTCGATTCGTCAAATCGTAGAGATTGGTATCGCTCCCCTTGTGTATTATTCTACAGACTTAGAAGACCAATTTTTTATTATACCAGTTTAATTGATTTATACCAGTTGTCAAATCATAAAGATTGATATCACTGCCCTCTTTGTGTATCCTTCTACATAATTAGTAATCCATTTTTCGTTTGTATAATGGTGAGTTCAGCGCGTCACACCATCTTTTTTCTATTGAGATTGAGCTACATACATCAAATTATCATAATTTTAAGGCCTACTTTTAGGCGGAAATTAATTATCGCATATTCTTTTGTTTATCCAGATCCTTCTATAAACTATTCCTCAATTTGTAAAGAAAGATAAAAGGGAGTCTCCTATCCGAGGCTGGTTTTTAGTTTTCAATGGGGGCATTTTTTACGTGCGCACAATCCTACAACCTTAAGTAGGGATGATTCGCTTTTTCACTTTACCTCGCCTTCAAACGGATGTTTCTTGGCTACCCAGAGGATACTTGGTCTATAACCGGAAGTCGTGAGCTGCTTGAGCCACATGCAAAATAATCGTTTCTGACTACTTCTACACATCACTCCATACTCCAGAATGGACAGATCGAGTAATGAATTATAGACTTGCTCCAATTTTATATTTTGTTCTTTTATATTTACTGATTTCGGAAACATTAACTTCAAAAGTAAACGGACGTGCTCTTTGGAAGGAAAAACAAAAGATTAACCTCAGCACTCAGTACTTAAAATGGCATTGAACTCATTCATTGAATCACTAAGGAAAATTTATTAAAAACCTTTCTTCTTTCTTCAAAAACCCATTGGCAGTAAAAACAAGCTTTGTCAAAAATCTAAGTATTTTATTTTTACAATATTTGAATATTTGCCAAATACTCCTACAGTCACAATTTGGCCTGTTGCCAGTCATAAATTTCCAATGGCCACAGCTGACTGATGAGAGTGAAATGTAAATGAAAAACTTTTTCGAATTTTTTAAGTACACAATTTCACGTCACAGCGAAAACCAACATAAATATAATGAATATTATAAACAGCGAAACTATTTGCTGGCTCGCATGATTTGAATGCCGGCGAGTTAGCGCTTGCTCGGAAAATTTATGTGCTGAGCGGATTTTTGCAAATTTATGAAATATCGAAAATCACCAGATGACTGACAATGGTCTTGATCTACATTTGAACTACATTTGTACTATAGGCAGGTTCATACTGTATACATATGTATGTATGTGTAAATACATGGATATGAACATACAAATCAACGGATGTATGATGTGGTGTTGTGGTTAGGAAAAATTATACTAAAATTTATTAGTTTTTAGGAAGCTTTTAGCAAATTTTGGAGGACAGAACAATGCGCATGAATTGAGCGAAAGTAAGAATTAGAGCGAAATTATGAATCGAGATGATAATTTAATTTAATTTACCCTTATGTGGTATAAATATTGGGTAGTCGAAAATGTCTTTTCGTATTTGTAATCAAACTTCAACTAAGTTTTTTTGGTTAAGGGGTCAGTAGGCTAATCTGGCCTGTTTTTTTTTTTGTTTTTGGACTTTTTTTAATAGAAATTTTTATTCTACAATAAAAATTCTTTCACATATCATGAAGAGTGTATAACCAAATTTCTTCGGAATTTTTTGATGACATCTTTCGGAGAAATGGCTGGATGAATGAAATGCGTTTTCTACTGGCGGACGCGATTTCTCATGTTTGGATCATCTGAAACACAAAAACCCAATTTATTCTTAAAAAGTACGTCAATGGTTATCGTCCCTACTAGAATCATGAAAAAATGTTGATAAATAAAAAAGTAATTAACGTTTTTTTTAAATTGTTCCCCATGTTTTTGATATACATTTTGTCGATAACCATTCGTTTTGTAAACAATTAACAAAAAAAAAAATTAATAAAGTTAGTTGAGTAGTTCGACCGGAATCATGTCCGCCAGTTTAAAAAAGTGAGTTTTTGGGAAAAACGCGTTTAAAGGTTGAATGTTAAAGTGGGATTCTCCATTAATTCTAAGGGTATAAGCGAACAGAAAATGCAAAAAAAACAAAATTAAAAAATTTAAAAAGATTACCCCACTGAGCCCTTAAATGAAGCTTTCAACGCAACGATATTTATTGAAAAAATATGAAAAGATTTTTTCGAACACCCAGTATTTCAGTGAGTTCATAGAAAAACTTCACTAAAAGTTTTAAGGAATCTATCAAAGTCAAAAATTAATACTTTGATATAATTTTATTTACATCTAATACTCAAAAGAAAAAATGATAAGAAAGCCCATCTTTGGTGACCCTTTATTCATTAATCCATAAACGTGCAATGCAACATTGGTTGAGCCATAAAAATCTAAAAATAAAAATATATATTAAAAATTAGAATACATTAGCGGCTACATTTTAATAAATGTTAGACATGCATCCATACACACATATACAAACGTACACATGTCCATGTCAAATAGTGCATTTGCCGTGAAGGAAGCCCAATTAAGTTATTGAGCTGATAGATAGGTGCATGCGTGCATAATATTTTCCATTGTCTAGCGGATCAGAAACACTCATACAAATGCCATATTTTAGTTTCATACAAATGTAGACTCGTCAGTGTAATTTTTTATTTTGTTCTATATTTATTATTTTTATTTTGGTATGTGCGCCTCTAAAAATATGGGGCGTTTCGTTTGAGTAGCTGGTTATGTAACTACATATATTTAAGTACAGGCGGATATATGCATATATACTTTACCGTTAGGGAATAGAGAGCGCGAAGAAATTCTGGAGAGCAGAGCTTTCTTTTTTTTGCCGCTTTAACTAATGTGATCGTGTCGCTTGTTATTTATTGCGGCCTATTGGGAGTGATTAATAAAAGCTAATTAAGAAACTTTAACATACATATATAAACAATAACTGTTTTATGCCCTTAAAATCAGTATATAAATATTAAAAGAAAATAATTATTATAAAATTTTATTTTTAAAATTTAATTTATTTTAAAATTTTTTTTTATTTTTCAAACTTCTATACCTCTATGAAATTTTTCCTACAGAGCTTAAAATTGTATATATAATTATGCCGTTACATCTGTTTTCCATCAATTAGACGCTTAAATTATGTACATATTGTTGTGGCTTTTAGATAACAATTACTTATCTGTACTCTGCAGCTTATAGCCGCATACATGCATACATTTACGTACATATACATATACAAATTTAAAAAATATAGCAAAAGTATAGGGAAGCTATTTTATTTTTCATTTTTTCCACATAAATATATGCGGATGTATATAAAAATGTGTGRGTGTATGTATGTATGACATGTGGCTTTAATGTAGCGAATGCCCTCAAGTCTATATGTCGTGCTGTGTGAAGTTCATTATTGACCATTAAACGCAAATATTGCAAATGTAAACAGTTACACGTACGTGAAGTTGTAGGCTTTTAGATTTCAGCAAGCTGGCGATCTTCTATACTTTTAACTGTAAAAAAAAGTAAAATTTCCAATGAACCTTGCAAAGACGTCGGTTCGTAATTTTTTTTAAGCGAGTTGCAAAAGAACACTCATATCATATAAGATTTAACAGAAGGGAATAACACTGGCCAAAACTAAGTTGTCAAAGATTTGCTTAAGCGAGTTGCAAAAGAACACTCATATCATATAAGATTTAACAGAAGGGAATAACACTGGCCAAAACTAAGTTGTCAAAAATTTGCTTAATTTTTGTTGGTGGTTTAAGTGATTTCGGCTCATTATTTGTATATTATAAAACATTTTATTATTACTAATATTGAAAATAAGAATAAAATGGGCAATTACGTATAATATACAAACTTATTTTTCCAATTTCTTTACTTAATTGTGCTGAAGATATCAGAGTCCATCTGGAATATTTTTTTCTACCACTCTAATAATAATAATAATAATAATATATTGTTGAAATGGAAGTTAAAAACTAATTTTCTGCTCAATTTATAATTGCAATAATGCGTTCAAGTTTCACACAAGATATACATATGTATAAGCTTTATGTTAAATTAAAATAATTAAAACGCCCATTGCATAACCATTCATCGCAGTGTGAGTAAAATAACACAAAATTGCTGGCCACTCCATTTCAAACAAATTATTATTGTTTTTTCAACCTTTAACGGAAATGGCATGCCTACTTTCACAAAAAACATATGTATGTACACACGTACGTGAAATATTTGTGTAATATAATAGTAAAAACTTTTAGGTTATTAATAGACACTACAGGAATGCTTTAGAGAGAGTGAAGCCAATAGTTCTTTTTACAGCTTAATATATGTATTATGATAAATTAATTTTCAATCAACACATTTAATATTAATTAATTGTTTTGAAAGTAATGTGGACGTCTCGCTTTCTCAATTTTTAATTCTCGTTTTTTAAGTTCAAAACAAATTCAGCAGTCTTTTCCGTGTTTATTGAAGTCATGTTCCTTATTGTAAGGATATTTCGAATATATTTAAGTCACTGCAGCCAACTTCTTTTCAAATCGTCCAAAGAAAACGTTAACTTGCTGAAATTAGCTCGAACGAACTCGCTCATAAGTTTCTTTGCTTATTAAGAAGTTATGAATTTTTTCTGCTTGGAAGACCCCTTCCAATTATCGGTGTAGTATGAAGCTGGCGAAGTTTTCTTAGCATCGTTTTATACAAACGCTCCTAAATGTAGGCAAAAAATTGTATTCATAGTAAAAATATTCTGCATATTTTCAAGCGCCCGATCTCGCTCTGTTTTTGTGTTGGCAGGAAACATTTCTGCAGTAATTTAGAGTTATGTTAGTTAGTTAGGATTAACAGTCCTTGGACGTATAAAAATCCTTGTCCGTTCCGGTTACCTAAACCCGATTGTCATTACAACTCTTTTTTTTTGTCTGTCCTTCCGTCTGCCTGTATACCATATACACAAACCAGTTAGCTCCTCACTTTTTGAGTTATTGATCTGACAATTAATAATCGTATAGCAATCCGGTTCCAGTAACGTAAACCCCACATATAGTTGCTACAAAAATACAGCTGTGAAGGGTATTATAGTTTCGGTGTAGCCGACTTGAACTTTTTCTTTCTTTTATATTCATAAATATTCAACAAATGCTATTATCTGGTGACAACAGTGGTTTTGCTTTAGAGCTTTAGAGCAATTACTTTGCTGTTAATGGATACTTTGTTACATTTGTATGAATTAGAAATTATTGCAGACCATAAATATAATTTCTATAATGAAATTTCAATTTATATTGAGTATATACATACATATGTGTATACATACATATGTATATACAAATATACAATTATATAGTATATCTTATGCACGTTCTGCAGGTAATTGACGTGCAGTTCTCTACGCTTATCAGCGCGAGCATGACAAATAAACGTATTGATAAGTAATGGCAATAAGTGTTACTATACAAATACATACATACATATATTCGATATACATTTGTATGTATGAATAACTGTATAGATACGCATGTACAGATATATTCTTTGTGCTTTTTCTGCGAAATATATCAGCACATTACCTTTTGTGTAAACACACACATGTACTATATATATGTATATACTTACATATGTACAAACATACGCCGATAAAGCGCGTTTCCGCACAGCCGTTCTTCGGCTTTGCCACTTACACACTTCATTTTTGGCACATCACAAAATCACAACAATACAATGCCACCACGATTTCATTGTCATTTTGGAGCGGCTGATTGTTGTCACTCCGCCGCGCGGTCACGTTGCGGCGCAGCGCTGCGAAGACTCACCTGCGCGACAACGGCGCGCACTCACACACAGCACAGCGCCAACCAAGTGCTTCGAGTACTTTAATTGCAAATCGGCCGCAATGACGCCACACCCTTCGGCCCACTGCGCGTCGCAAGCGCCCTCTGGCTGCCGGTGTGGCGTTTGGCTTTTGGCGTTGATATACTGCGCACACGTTGTTCGGCCGTGTGTTACGTTGCCTTTTGTGCATTGTTGTTGCTATTTTACAATTTTTTTGTATTCCACGTACCTTGTTGTTGTTTTTATATGTATATATATATTTTTTTATTTGATTTTGTTGTTTCTGTGGCGTTGAGTGGTTGTGTACGACGGTTGGCTGCGCGACCGCTCGTTAATTGATCACTCAAGTCGGTGCTCCCGGCGGCAGGCAGTAGGCAGCGCGGCACCGGGCTATCTGTGCGCGCAGGCCGACAAGGCACAGCATTGTGTCAGTCAGTGAGTAACAGAACTCCGTTCCTGGCGTACAAGTATCAAACAGTTCGTTCGTTCGTTCATTCGTTTGTAGCGGTAGTGATTTTTCGCCTGTTTTTCTTCTTCTTCTTTGTTTCATTGTTGTTAGGACCCAATACCACGTTGCCGCGTCTAATTCTACTGGCTGGCTGCTCTTCTGTGTGTGCCTGGAGTGTTGTGTTAAGAGCCCTCTTAGAGTATTATTCGCTGCAATTGCTAGTATTTCGTTGCGCCATTGTTTAGCTAAGTGTTGTGAAGATCAAGTACCAACACACACGTCGTCTTAATTATTTATTTGCATTTACTTACGAAAAATCTCGGAAGTTGTGTGCGTGGGAAGTTGCGCACGCGGCTCTTGCCAAAAATAGCCATATAGACAACAATAAAAAAAACCAACAAAAAATCAACAACGCCAATAAAATCAAGTCAATAACTGTAAACAAGAAAGCGGAGTCTACACATGTAGCTACAAGAATGTGAAGCCAGTTTTGTTTACACTTGAACACAAGCGCACGCGGTTAATAGTCATAATGATCGCGCCGATCATCACCAGCCGTCAGCTGTTAAGGACTGCGTAAAGTGCTTAATTAATTTGCTTAATTTGCATAAATCGGGCAGTGCATTACGAAAAGATGTAATGAAATAAAATTAATATTAAAAATACAGTGTTACTGTAGTGAAGTGACAGCGCAAATCGGAAAAACACCCGCAGGAAAAAGTATGTTTAAATTATTTTGAGGACGGTAGAGTGCTTAAGCGCGAGTTTAGTACCGACTTTTGTGCGTTTAATAAAATCAAGCATAACTGTGAACACATATGCTCAAGTGATCGGCGATCGGTGATCTTTTAATTTTTGTTTTTTGAGTGCTTGAGCTCGGTCACACACCATAGTAAAGCCATTGTTCTCCATAAAAAATTATCTTGGAATTGTTGAGAAAGCCTTACAAGTACTATTGGCATAATAAGAAAGCAATTACAGGTCAATGTTCGAACTAAAATCTTCGACAAAAATAAAATATAAATTTTTTAATATTTTTTAGTGGAATGTTTGGTATTTGCTTTAAAAAAGTTCTCAAAAATGTGCTCAGTGAGTGAATAAACAGTGGAGAATTAAGTGCTAAACAAAAAAAAAAAAAAAACAATATTTCAAAATAAAGCGTAGCTCAAAACAAATTTTTTACAGAATTTTGAATTTAAGAAATTTAAAAAAAAAAAATTAAAAACCTCTTTGCTCAAAATTCAAATTTCTATTAAACATTTAAAAAGGATTGAAGTCGTTAGTTAACATTCTTATTAAATAAAGCTCTTGGCAAGCGTAGCATGTCATAAAAACGCTTTGAGCGACCAAAAGCCATAAATGTTATAATTGATAGACACACCTGCATACAAACATACATATGCGTGTCGTCATACAGCTTTATTTAAAGTCAAAACAGTGATCAACGCTGAAAAATTATTTTGAAAAAGTTTGCTCAATTAATCTGCCACACACGCTTTGTACAAGCCAAGTACAGTGGCTTATGGCTATACACGCTTAATCTTTGAAAATATTGCGCGTTACACACATACATACTTAGACATAGTTCAGAAATTAAATAAATTACGCTTGAATATGCTCAGAAATACATTCAATTTGATTTAATAATGATAATAATAACATGGCAGTTATTGTTTGCGCAAATTGATATACTCTTTTAAAAGCGTTAGACGTCATGATTTTTTTTTTTTATTTATTTGCTCTTTTCCAAAGATTGCTATCTGGCAGTATAATAATATGACGATGGGATTTTTTAAACATTTCATGAAACACGGTTTATTGCAATAAATATCGTGATTGCATAATATCTGTTTTTTTTTATCTATTTAAATGTTTATATGCAGGGGTTCTTATTAAGAAGTACACATAGTGTGACAGCCTTAGAACATAGAACATAGATTTTTGGAAATTTAAAAAAATCACTATATATGACCTATATAAATAAGGTGAGAAAGCTTGGGAAAAAAGATGCAAAGTCAACGAAAAAGGAAGTTCCCCTTGACTCCAAAAAATAACCGTGAAATTCGGAATTTCGTACTTTTGGATATCACGGACTTCTTCCTCAAAGGCTTATACCAGTTCTAGAAAAAAATTTAAGAGCAGCGATAAAAACAATATTTGGATTATTTTCCCTAAGCATTTTTGTAATACAAAAGAAATTATTGGATACTTTAAAAATTCCTATCGGAAACTGATATTATTGCACCTGGCATATGTGGAACTCTTTTTATAGATTAATCGCAAAGAATCATTCG
Source organism: Bactrocera latifrons (assembly GCF_001853355.1). Classification (NCBI taxonomy): domain Eukaryota; kingdom Metazoa; phylum Arthropoda; class Insecta; order Diptera; family Tephritidae; genus Bactrocera; species Bactrocera latifrons. The sequence continues at coordinate 605,635 of NW_017534564.1, forward strand.
ATTTGAAAAAATTTATTCTAAACTTTTAAATCAATTTATTTTAAATTAAATGCTAATTGGACAATTGACTAATAGTTCCATTGTAAAGCAAATTGACAGCAATTATGAGTCCAATGGTTGAAATTAATTCAACTGACAGCTAGCAAAGTATTTTATTAGAAAGTTGCGCTATCCATTGGCTATAGAAATTTTGTGTTTTTTCGAGCATTTTATGAACTTAGTGAAAATATTTAGGCGCCATCGAATGCACTAAGAAAATTTGATTAAATAGTCAGCCTAGTCCACAAATCTAAATTCTGCTATGAATAGGCTTTAAAGACCTAACTCTCGATGTAATTATTATTTATTATCATGACGATTTTTGTTATGATAACAAAAAATGTATGAAAAAATGGAAAATTCAACACTTTGACGCTTTTACCAATAATACAAAAACTAAATTTGTTATACCTTTTCCGGATATGAAAACATGCAAGACTAGCACCCAAACACATAGGCGATAAAGGCATCAGCAGTCAGCAGACCACGCTACTGCTCACCTGCCTTTGCACTGCTGAAAATGATGCTCCACACCCCACGCGCCGTTGCTTACAACAGAATGATGAGCGTTCAGCGCTCACGTGTGGCTCGCCGATGCGGCAGCGCTCTATTTCTGGCACTTGCGGCTTGTACAAAATTCGCTAATTCGCAAAAAACGTCTAGCCACAAAATTGTGCGGTAGCCGCAATACCGTTTGCAACAGCTAATTCGCTTTGCAGTTTCTTGCATTTTTACCTTATTTACATATACTTATGCTTATATACATATATGTATATATGTTATACGCACTTATGTATATGCGTGACGCAACTTGCAGCTTGGTGCGCGCTGGTGGACATTCACTCGCCGCTGGCGCTGTTTATTGTGAGTTGCCGGCAACTGACAGTGTTTGCTTGACCGTCGCGCCGGCAATAGGGCAAGTTTCTAAAGGGACGCAACAGCTACTAATAAGAAATACACACAAACATATGTACATGAGGGCAAGTGGATAAATGTCGGGTGATCCCTCATTATATTGGTGAAGCAAGTGCTGCGCGGTCGAGTGTGTGTTTGTACAGGGCAGTGAAATAAACTGCAATAAACAGTAAATTGTGCTCGTGCGCCACAGCAACAATAATAAAAAACACTTGCTAGGTACATGCGCAAAAAATAGCCATATGCTAATTATTATAAAAATATTTACAATGTGCAATTTGATTGCAAACAAAAATAAAACACACGCACACACATGCACAACAGATACACACATACACAAATACGCAGGCGATTTTGATGAAACCCGCTTATATTTGTTAATTATTGAATGAGCGCATTCACACGAACGCATACATATATCACATGTGAACACACACACACAAGTATTTGTGAATGCATTAACTTTTGTGTGCCAACTTGTTTATCGCGACAGCGATCGTCAGCGCAGCCGTCGCTATTTATTTATTTAGCCGCTAGCCGGTAACGCTACACACAGGTGACATCATCACCAATAGTAAACATACGAGTCCACCAAAAACAAGAGCGGCAACGAAAAGCCACACGAAACGCAAATCACAATAAACAAAGCGGTCACATTCAGTGAACTGTCGACGCGCTGACCAAGCGACCACCGACGACCGATCCACAAACTAAGTTAGGCGATAGGAAATACTCGCACAACAACAGCAACCACGCATATGCAATCCAACGATCGCGGCACGCCAAGTGCGACGTGGCGGCTGTTGGGGGTGTGAGATCGAGCGCTTAGACAAAAGCTGTGAGCGCGCCTGCGGTTGTGTGTGTGTGTGCGTGCGCGCAGCGAATGGTTTGAATGGAAACTAATTATTTCCAGCGCATTCGCATTAATTAGTGCTGCAAAAGTAGAGCAAAAGCCGAAGCTGCGCTCAGATTGATGATAATTGAAAAATGCGAAATTAAAATGAGCAAAAATGAAAGGAAAAAATAATGAAGGTGCGAACGGGAGAAACAAGATCAAATAATAGATATGACTGAAGATTTAAATAAGTTGGTTTTCACAGCAATCAATTTTAAAAGTAATCTCCATACCCAAGTGTCGTGCAAACGAAATATAGCAAAAGCAAATAAAAGATAATAATGAAAACACTTAAAACAAAAAGCTTAAAAGCAGCGCTGACTAATCGGCCGGTTTTTAGAATGTTTATTTACCTAAGCTTAAATTTAGTTAATTATTTAAAGTGTATTTTCTAGTCTTTGTAGATACATATAAAGCATGCATACCTTATATACAAACCCATGCATACGAAAAAGCACGATTTTAGTTTGGTTGTCAGTCAACTAAAAATACAACTGAGTGTTTAGATAATAGTGACGTAGCAGTTCTTTAGTGGACATTGCGTTTAATTAGTTGATTAAAATTCGCAAAAGAAAATTTTTAGAAAAAAAAATATACTTCGAAAAAACTATAATAATAGTGCTCATAAGTTGTAAAAAAATTTAAAACTGAAATGTAACGAAGTATTTGACAATTGTTTAAAAAGATTAAATTTAAATTATAAAAAAAATAGGGTATTTGTAAAAAAAAATGAAAATTTTCTAAAATAAAAATACAATACTGTTCATAAATTGGAAAATATTTAAAATTTAAATTTAATGAAGTTTTTGCAAACTGTTTAAAATAGTTTTTAAATATATATTTAATACAATTTTTGAAAAAAAAAAATTGCTTAATTTAATGAAATTTTTTTAATTAAGTGGCAATACTGCTCAATTATAATTTCGACTAAATGCGAGCAACGTTATAACTTTTTGTTTAAAAGAATCGATTATTCTTGCAATTCAAACGAAATTACTCAAACCGGTTCCGCCATTATTAAGCTGACGTTATGTACATATTATATAATGTAGGTTGGATGAAACTTCATTGCGTAACGCAAATTTCGTTGTCGTCGATCAATTTTGTGCTCATTACACTACTACCATTAAAAAAAAACGACAAAAATAATGGCGAAAAAGTGAACAAAAATTAAAAAAAAAAACGTGTATCAATATTTTTTTAACCAGTGGTAACACATTTTATATTAAAGTTATATTAAAATTCAAAATATAAATAGGTGGCAACATTTTTTCCCTTAATTAATTCAAAAGAATTTTTTTTTTCTATTTCCAATGACAATAATCGTGGTGCAAATTCAA
>NW_017534564.1:608833-621737 GCF_001853355.1 Bactrocera latifrons
AAAAAAAACAAAAACAATTAATATAAATACTTTTTTTTTTTTGATAATAATATCGATATTTTTGTTTACCAGTGTCAACACTGCTCAGAAATATTTGCGACCCGAAGCATGCTTAAAACTCTTCTGTTGGTTGTCCAACCCGTGGTAATATTTGATTTTATAATAATTTTGTAATTCAAAATTTAAACAGGTGGCAAAATTTTTGTCTTAAAAAGAATATAACACCAGAATTAACTATTTAAATAACCGATCTTTAGTGTTCTTTATTTTAAAAATATTTTTTAATAGAAAATTTCAAACAAGTGGCAACTTTCCCCTTAGGAGGGGATGTTTCGCCTTCTCACTTTAGCTCGCCTTCAAACTGATGTTCTTAGGCTACCCAGAGGATACTTGGTCAAAGACCGGAAGTCGTGAGTTGCTTGAGTCATATGTAAAAGAATCGTTTCTGGCCACTTCCAAGTGAATGGCGATCAGAGAACTTTCCTCGCTTGCGTGAACTTCTACACATGACTCCATCCTTCTGTTGTTAACTCGGCTATAATCGCGTAAGCGGTGTCTACGCCAATGAAGAGGAAGAATTTAATGATTTAAAGTTTTTTCTCAAAATTGTTTGCCCTTTTTGGAGTAGTCTCATGAAAGTATATTCGATACAGTTTTACACTTTCCATGACATTTGTAATACAAAAATCGTTTTCGAAAATATTTGAATGAGCACCAAGATGTGTCAAAATGGTCTACAGTATGATAGAATTATTTTTCAGTGATAACAATTTTTGCTGCGAAACAGTGTTTGGTCTTCATAAAAACATAAATACAAACATAGAATGGTGTTTGGACGGGTTAAAGGATAATTTTTGCCTCGTAAAACCCTTATTTATATTTATTATTTACTATTAAACTGCAAACGTTCCAAGAAACTAGAGCAATCGAACATTGAAATCAGTTTTTCTTAATGTTCCGTTTTTAATCAAACCATTGGGTGGTCTTTTCCGAAAATGCATTGAAGAAAGTTCCATTATTGTAAATATTTTATTTAATTAATAACACTTCTATCAAATTTCAACAATACAAACACCAAAGTCCGCTCGCTTTACCCCAAAACGCCATAAACCACTACATTTTCTATTCATTGCTCGTACCGCCACTATACGCTACTCACCCTGTATGCGATATTGCCAAACCGAAAATGCCTGTTTAGTATATTTTTATAGAATTTTACTCGCATGCATACACACACACACAACCAAATAACACACAAAAACTAGAACCATTAATTTTGTTCGTGTACCGCTCCACCAGCCCTTCACCCCACAAAAACTGTAAGCATATGTGTGTGTGTATGGGGAAACCGACGCTCAAAAAACCATTCAAATTTCACTCGCACTTCTATTTCCGTGGCGGGCTGCTCGCAGCGACAGCGTACTCACAGCGCGCCATATTCTTCCACTTCGAACTTTGCTGCCTTTCCGCTCATTTTAGCACACCAAACCAAGCGAATGCCCAACAAGCATACCAAAATATGTACAATTAGCTACAAACAAAAGCCAGCAAATAATGTTAGAAAGCAAAACACAAAACAAAAAAAAAACAACAGCAATAAATATTATTAATGTTGAGAGCGCTTCGGAAACATTACGCGCACATAGAATTCAGTTTAATACAACGACTCTCCGTGACGTGCGAGCATGCACGGGTGAGCTAACGAACGTGCGCTGTAGCCGCAAAAGAGCAAACGAAGCCAGAAAAGTTTTCAAAAATCCTATTTTTTTCACTGCGCCTACTCGGTGGTTTTCGAAAATAAATCGAGTGAAAAATTTTGTAATTTCTCTACGCGTTATGTGAATTTTCAGTAGCGGCAGCGAAGCGCTGTTATGAAATCTGCTGCTATCAATGTATATGTATCTGTGTGAGTGTGCCGAATACCAAAAACAAATTGTAAAAGTTTTTTTAAGGCATATCCAAAATTCTGTTTTTCGAAACCTAAAAGACAGCGCGCCAACAGACAAACGCTACTTCTGTGTGACATTTAGGGAAACAGTGCGCGTGCCCAATGTCTCTTGGGCCACCACCGTCCACCACGGCGAATAACCGTTGACGCTGCGCTCAGCGCTCGCCGGTTGGTGCTACTTTGTTGAACATTTAGTGGGGATCACTCAGTATTTTCCTAGACCTACAGTCGAACAGAATGAGTCGACGATTTTCGACAACCGAAACGAATAGCAAAAAGAAGAAGAACAAGCAGCACATTCAACAGCAATAATAGCAGCAACAAACGAATTAGCGGAAATTTTGAAATACGCAATACGAATTTCAATTAATTGAGCAAACTTTTTCATACGCAACTAACAACTTTCCTTTAAACTGAACAAACATACATAACTATACATGTAGATACATTTTTTGTTTTTGTCTATCCTGGTTACGCGACCTTAGTCACCACAAAAAGCGCTAAAAATCCCCGCAAAGCAAAAAACTAAAAAAAAAAAAAACGAGAACGTGCGCGGTTAACCTAATTATCATAGTAGTGGTAGAGAACGGAGACATTTGTAAGCACAAGGCATATACTTGAGTCACGGACCGCCTAGAAGTAAGTAGACAATCAAACGTGATCGATGAGCGATCGTGTTGAGCAAGAGACAACAAGTGCAATAAAATCTATATAATTGAATTGGAGATAACATGCCAAATTATCGCCAGAAAAATAAGAGAAATAAAAATAAAAATCGACAGAAAAATCAGCAACAGCAGCAACAACAGCAAGAAAATAAAAACCAAAACTCGCAACAACCAGAAATTCGACAAACCGATCAAAACCGGCAGCCGACCAATAATCAAGACAATCAAAGTCAGGGTCAAAGCAGACGTGAGCAATCTAATCAACAGCAGCAACAAAAACAACCCACAACACCGCCGCAATCACCAAAATCCCCCACACCAACTGCCACCCAAACCACACCGGTTGCTTCGGAAGACGAGCCGCGAGCAGCTACTTCACCACAGCAGCAGCCGTCGAGCTCAGAAGATGCGCGAGAAGTGGACTCGGACGCCCCTGCTGTTGCGCTCAATCAGTGCCATAATTTAAATTCGAACGAACCCACAAGCAGTCACCAAACGTTCACAACTGCAGTTGAATGTGAAGAGTGCAATCGTGTGGAAGATGCAGACGCACAACTTTCGAACTTAGATAATAAGGAAGCGACACACATTGACATAGCGCGCATTGAGGGGATAGTGGGTGCCGAGTGCGACAGTGCAGTGCAGAAATCCACGATGGGCAATAAAGATTCGAAAGCATACATTACAAGCGATGATGATGCTGCAACAACAGCGACGACCGCAACAATGACAGCTTCAACTGATTTGTGCGGCATGAGTAGACCAGATCGCACCATAGCCGGTGCAAGAGAGTTGGACGAGCTGCACACGGCAGCGCCGAAAACGCAAATGGCAAAGGTGATTGTGCATAGAATAGTGCGCGAGACAACAAGTGAGGGGGGCGAAAATGAGCAGCACATTGGAGACATTGACAAGGTCGAACAAGTGGCGAGTGTTAGTGAGAAATTGACAAGTGAGAAGACGGATGAGCTTAAAGTGGAAGTGACGGATGAGCAGAAAGCACAAGTGACGGCGACTGATGGACAAATTGAAGGGTTTGCACAGCAAAAGCAAGCGCAAAGTACAGCGAAGGAGGTCGAGAAAATGATGGAGACACAACAACCTAAAGTGATTGTGCACAAAATCGAGCAGAAGCAGGGAGAGCGGAAGAAAGCAGATCAACCGGATTCAGAGCCGAAAGTTATATTGCACGCTATACAGCAAGAAGAAGACGAACTAACTGTTAAACAGCAATTAGAAACTTTAGATGCACAAACAACTAGCCAGACGCCGCAATCAAATGCCGGGGCAAAGGTGATCGTGCATAAGATCGCACAGCCACCAAACGATAATGCAGGTGTTAGCCAATTACAGCAAGATGAAGCCGGTAATTCAAGAGAGGCAGTGACGAAATCGGCTTGCGTTAGCCACAAAGGTAGGCCCGAACAAAATGATGACTCAAAAGTCATTATACATCATATACAACTCGAATCCACATCACCCATTAACTATCGCGTTGACTCGCCTGACACTGACAGCCCCACGTCGCAATTGTACCGCAGCAAAAAGGCACAGTTACTCAATAAAAGTATTGTGCAAATACAAGAGCTGAGCGACGAAAGCTCCAGCGAATATAACGACAATCCGCCTGTGATAAGTGAAGCCGAATCGGAGACCGAGTCTACGGCTGGCGCTTGCGCTTTAGACTATGTACAAGCTGTGCGCACACTCTCTCCTGATAGCGAGGACAGCCACGATATTTCGCGCAAACCACCAGCCATTCCAAGTCAGGAGCAACAAGATCTGAAACAGCGACGAGCACAAAAGCGTGTGGCGCTCGAAACACATTTCCTGCCACAATTACTGAGCCCACGTTATCTGGATAGCATTATGGAAGAGAACAGTGATATGAGCGATGCGCGCAGCGATTGCTCCGACAACCCACTGATGACCACGCACTCCGGCGACGATTTGCATGATGCATCCGCGTCGAAAGTGCGTAAAGCCAATGAAGTCTTCCCGCGCAGCAACTTGGATTTCACGCGACGGCATGCGAAAAAACAGCTTGGTGCACTGCCAAAGAAATCATTACCCATACGCGAAGAGCCTGTTGCTATGGTGGTTGCGACCAAATTGATCGATAACGCAATAACGCCTGCACAGGAATGCTGTACGCGCTTGTCCAGCGAGCACACGCCCGAATCGGAAGCAGCTGAAGTGATATATTTGAGTAGTTCGGCATCGAGTAGCCTGTCCGATCTGATGGAGCTCGACGCGGAGGGTGACGGCGATGATGAGTGCGGCAACAGTAGTCGCTCAACAATCGATCTCGACACGGACGCAAGGGAAATCATAACACGACCGGGCAGCGAGGAGTGCGCGGCGACAGCAAGTGATAGTCGCGAGAGTACACCTGTTAATCAGGCATCAACAAAACTGTCAGAAAATAATGAAACGCAAAAAATTCACACAAATAACAATAACAGTGCGAGTGGTTGGGTAGAACAAGCAGCGCCAGCGGCAGCCGCTGTTAATGGCACAAATATTGACACAGCCAAGATCACTAATCCCATTGAGCACAGAATATTTGAGAATTTGAAAAGTTTGCAAATGCTGGCAGAGCCAAGTGCAGAGCGCATACTCTCCAACAGCAATGGCAGTGGCGAAACAAAAGCAAGCACAACAAAAACAAGCATAAGTAAGCGCACAATAACCACACATAGCGAGTCGGAAACGGAGACGGAGACGAGTTCAGAGACAATAACGGAGAGGTGTGAATATTTGCGCAGCTCGAGCAGCAGCGGTAACGGCAGCGGCAGCAGCAGTCTCACTAGCAGTCTTGATGCTAAATATCCGCCAGCCATAATTGCGACTAGTGATAGTTTAAACGTTGACCCAGCAGTGCTGCTTAAAAATATTGAATTGGAAATGAATAGCGTGCGCGATATATTAAACTCGCATACAATCGAGACAACGCCGACAATGTGCGGGAATCAGCATGTCTCCGATTCGCGTACTTCGTGTGAATTGAAAAATATTGATAAATTTAATGTTTCGCCCTCACCACCACCCATACCACCACCACCCACCAGTGCTAGTGCTATTGATTTTCATAGTGATTTTACAGGTTTTCAAACACAGTCAGCACCACAACCACCACCACCAATACCCGCGCGTGCCCCACAAGACAACACCTTCAACTCTACAACGACACTTACAACAGAACAGAAGAGTCCACAAACGCAAACAACAAATACACTCTTCCCTAACACCCATAACGCTTTGACCACACTATCCTTGCTGTCGCGTCAAGAGTCCGCCGAGTCCCATTGCTCCGACAGCACACAACACAGTCAGTGCACAGCCATCAATGTTGGCTCGCGCCCCTCCACCGATCATGAGTTAACGCCACCACTGACTGCAATCTCACCCATTTCAGATGCGCAACAGCAACGTCAGTACACCGAATGGAAATATGAAGGAAATAGTGACAGTGACGCCAACGCGCGTGGTCAGCAAAACGATTTAGAATTGCCGAGCGCCCAACAAAAGGATGCCGCAATTAAAAAGTTACGTCTCTTATGCACCGAAACATTGGCTTCCATGCCATATGGCGAGCAGGTACTGGTAGAGCTGGCCACTGTAGCACAGAATATAGGTGAATTGCAAGCGAAGGCACCAACACAAACGCCTGCAGTGGAGAAGAGTTCTGCGCTGCCACAAGGAACAACACACGCAACGAACATGCCATACCCGTTACCCCAATTACCGCACATAAGCGAATTGCAATTGTCGATTGCTGCTGACGAGCGTACGCCCACAACACCCGGTGAACCGAAGCGCGCACAGGCGTCACACAGCGCCACCTCCTCACATACGACTACTACCCACAATGTGGCGATCACACAGCGCAGCGATCCAGTAGGCGCATCGCGTGATCTCACCGCCGCCTCTGCAAAATTATTGCATTCGCCACCACTACCACCAGTGTCAGTGCCACCTGCGCGCTACAGCGATGCGCCTTGGCTGGGCGTGCCAACAGCAGCCGATCCCAATGTGCTGGTCTGTCTATCGCCCGCGCAACAACAGGCTGGCGCCCAACAAACGCCACAACCCGATCAACTTTTGGATGCGCATCAAAAGTTTCTGGAGCGACGTGGCTATCATGAATATACCGACGAACAGGTGAAATCGCTTAATGCTGAATTGCAGCAGGAGGAGCAACAGATCTTGAAGACGGCAGCGTACATGAAGAAATTACGTAAAAGCCTGACACCACCACCGCCGCCCGTGCCACCACCACCAGTGCCAGCGAAGAATGCCGAAACGGCAGCGAAGGCACAAAATCAGGCAAGAATAGCAGCCGCATCGTCTTCGCATGTGAGCAGCGACCACAGCCAACGCTTTTATGACGTAATACAAGATAGAAATGCTAATGAGCAAATAGCAGGCACTTTCGCGAATGGAGAACAGCAGCGCCAGCAGATACAAGCGAATCAGTCAGAACAAAAGCGCTTACTAACGCTAATACAGAACACTGACGCGCCAGCTGATGCTGTTGCTGTTTCGGTAGATGGCTCATCATCAACAACATCTTCGGCACACCAACAGACATCATCACTTGAAAATAACTCAAGGCGAACGAGTGCCACTGACGCCGCTGCCGCTACAGCTGCTGCACAGGGTGGCGTGACAGCATTCGCCGGAAAACAGCCAACAGCCAGCGCCGATACACGCCAGTATTCAAACGCAAACGCGTCCGAATCAACCAGCATTAGTAGAGTGTCCGACTTTTACGCAGCTAATAATTACACAAAGAACAGTTTCCCAACAACAACAAAAACAACATCAACGTCCTCCGTCAATATGCAAGGTGTCGAGAGTGAATTGGCCAAAATGTTCCCATCCATGGGCTCCAGCGATATTTTCGACAGCAACCGTAAACGCTTCTCCAACATTGAATCGTCCACTGCATCGAAAGATGGCGCTTATTGCGCTCAGCTGCAGAGCACGCTACCCAAACGGTACTCCAATATAGAGACGCACTCCTACGAGGCGAAGAAGCGCATGGAAAATGGTCAGGTGGTCTATGACTACAGTGATTCACGCCACGAGCGTCAGTCAGATGGTGACAAGTCCTTGGAGAGTGCATCCACGCCGTCTTTGTTGCAATTCCCCGTCAGAGAGCCAGCCAAAGAATATCTGCAGTACCCGGTGGCTGGCGATGGCGTGTCAAGTAGAAGCGGAAATAGTGAAATTATGTCAGCAATAAAATTAAACACAACAGAAAGTGCAAAAACTAACGTAGAAACAAAAGAACAAACCAACGGCATAAACATGACAAATTTCGTACACCCTGCCGCCACTTCAAACGCCACCACTATTTCTACCACAACGACAACACGGCACAACCCCACCGATCGCACGTTTGGCACAACGGCTACAACAACGGAGACCACAATAAAAGAAGAACATATTAAAAATAGTCAAGAGTTTGGTAGTAGCACGGCACGGCCACAAGCCTCAAGTGGCGGTGGCGATAGCGGCAATGCTTATGAAGAATTTAGGCAACGTGCCAAAGCAGCGGCTGATGGCGGCGCGCTCGGTGCTTTCAGTGGTCAGACGCCAGCCACCGCGCCACCGCTTGGCCAAGGCAATAGTAAGCATTCCGCTTTCAATTTTCAACATGACAAACTGTTCAAGGACTTTGAGACGTTGTCGCAACAATTACACATGGAGCTCGAAGAGGGTAAGGCGCAACGGCAACAACGCGAGAAGTCTGCATCACTTTTCGATCTCAATCGTTCGCAGTGGAATTTCAAGGACCATTTCGATGAGCTGAAGCAACAACGTCATCAGCACATGCAAGAGTTGGAGCGGGAAATTGAGCGTTCGATGCGTTCGCGTCAATTGAAGGGTTGGGCTAATGGCGGTGCGCAAAACATCACGACCACGAAGGCACCCTCCGCTGGTCGTACCTATGAAATACCAATAGAAATTGAAACTAACGGTGCTTACAACAACGCACATGCAAATGATTTTGCGCGCAAAAGTGACAGAAGTTCAGCACCCAGAGAAATAACACAGCCGCGCGCCTACAATATACCCATAGTAATGGAAAATGGAGACGCGCCAATGCCACCACCACCTCCTGCAGACTATGATACGGTGGATGATGCGTCACGTTTCAGGCGCGCCGAGTCGATGTTTAACCTCTCCGAGAATACGAGACGCGCTCAACCGCAGACATATGCCACCTACGAACGTCCGAAATCAGCCGCTGCGGATGATTGGGCGCGTTATGCAAGTGACTTTGGTTCGTCGGAAAATATTACACGTCCTTTCGCACGTGAAGTGGAGATCTGCTATCAGCGTCAGCGACCGCGCACCATACGCGCGCCACGCCTTAGCGCCTCCACCAACGATCTCTCGTCATATACGCACAGCTATGACAATTACAACGCTTACAATGCGCGTCGCTTGCATGCGCCTATGTTGCAACCAGTGGCACAACAACAACGTCCACATCACGGCAGTTGCTACTCAGTGCTGGAACGTGATCCCAACCCCACTTATATAAGCACAACAACGCGACGCGGTGTCTCGCCAGCACCTGTTTCACCTAAGTCACATGCGGCGGCACAGGAACCGCTGTACAGTACACATGCGCCTGAGCGACAGCGTCGCGCCTCACTACCGCGTGAGATACAAGAGAAGCAACTGAAATATATCAGTAGCAAAGAAGAAGAGCTGCGCATGGAATTCGAGCGTTTGCAAAACGAGCGACGCCGTCTGATGGATGAACTAAATACGCCACCAGCGCCGACGCTGCAAATGCCACAACACCCAATGCGTGACATATACCGACCAGTGCCAAAGTTGCCCACACTCACTGAAGATGAAGTGTTCCGCCAGCAAATGGCTGAAGAATGGCTGAGCAAAGTGGCGGAACGCGAGGAGCGTCGTCTACAGAAGATCATCAAAATCTCTAAAGTCAATGAGACGCAGCAAGGACAACAACCGCCTGTGCCGCCACATCCCAAAACCGATATTAGCGATGAGTTCCTCAAGCGCGTGCAGGAGCGACGCACGAAACTGGCTATGCCAGCTGACAGCGATTGGGAGAGTGGCGCCGAGTCACAGCCGGTCAAAGCAGGACACGCGAGTGAGAGTGATGCCGAAGTGCCGCCTGTGAAAGTGATCGAGGGCAAATCGGAGGCGGATTTGCGTGAATTACCGCGTCACCTACGCGAATTCGCACGCTTCTCAAATCACAATGAAGAGAAAATCGATGGTGGTCATCGGGTGGTGCATCAGGAGGAGGAGCGTCGCCAAGAGGCGAATGGTAATTCTATGAGTAGTGCATTAAAGAAATCGTCTGTGGTGAAAACTGTGAAAATTGCAAGACCGGAAATCGTAACAAATACTAGCCAACGTGTGGCGCCACCGCCAGTAAGTGTGCAAAAACAGCCGCAACCGCGACAACAACCACAACAAGGGCATAGCCGTCCAACAAGCGGCGGAGAAACGGGTGAGTGCATGCGCAGTGTGAACGCTCCTACATTAGAAACTATTCGTAAAACATTTGCTTCAGCTTCTAGTACTACTACTACCAACTCCTCCACCATAACCAAGTCCAACTCAAATTCCTCGAACGCTACCGATACAATCGATACTACTACCAGTGCTACTACAACAAGCAATAATGTTGTTGCAAACGGTAATACAATCGACTCAAATGATTCCACTCCAACCTTACCCGCTCTAATTGGTGCTGGTAGCTTTTTGGGTACTGCGATCGTTGTCGGCATGTCGATTTGGAGCGCTTTTAACTAAATATGAATTTGATCAGCAAATTAGCAAGCGTAGCGTGTGTGTCTTTTTGGTTTTGTAGAATAAATAAATTTTCGAAAAAATTAAATTGCAAAGAAAATATGAGAAAAAAATTAGTAGCGCAGTATAACGGCAAAACAACAGTGACCTTGAGAAATGTCGCATGAGCTTTCATGCTTCTTACAATAAGTCATAAATTTTTGTTATGGCGTCTTAAATTTGAGAGGAATATAATATTCAAAGAAACACGATTTTAAATATTCTTTATCATTTTATGACATTGCTAGGGGTGCCAGACATTAAAAAAACCATTGAAATAAATTAAATATTTGTTTTTAATACTAAAATTTATTTTATGGACATCTAAACATTTAGAGAAATTGAAATAATGAGAAAATGGACCAAGAGCAACACTATTTTTTAATAAAAACCAAAATTTAATAATTTTTTTTTTATTAAAATATTTTTTTAAATAAATCATGATACATAGTACTGTTCTTACTTATTATTAAAGTATATATGGTACATTTACCAAGCAGATTTTTGCTAAGAGAAAATACATTTTTCAGAAATAATATATATACAAAATAGTTGCTGGAATTTGAAACTACTTTTTAACTATTATTTGGGTGAAATAAAAATAAATGTTTTCCAAACCAACCCAGTAAACTATTTACAATCAGAAGCCATCATCTGAGTGATAAATTAAAAAAAATATATATGATCAAAAATAGATCAAAAAATTACAAAAAGTATAACAAAAAAAATTTAAGAATGGTTACACAAAAATAAACACACAAAAAATTACACGGAAAAAAACTAAAACCTAGAAAGAAAAAAAATTATTTAAAATAAAAAAGTTATTTAAAAAAAAATACTTTCGACAAAAAAATTAAAATTATGATTTTAATATCATTAAGTTTTAAAACATTTTCGACAGCAATCATCTGAGCGATTAATTTAAAAAATTTCTCTGACAAGTTAAAGAAAAGAAACAATTAGAAAATCAAACTAAGACTTAGATAAGGAAAAAAAATAAATATTTTTTGAACAAAAAAATTTAGAAAAACTATAATATTTAAAATGTTTCCTTTGTTTTCATACATATAGACAATTTTAAAATCATTAACTTTTAAAAAACTTTCGGCAACGTTCATCTGTGCGATTAATTTAAATATATCTCAGATAAAAAAAATTATAATTTCTGAACTGCTCATAAAGAAAAAAATTTTTTTACAAATAATTTAGAAAAATAATTAAATATATATATATTTTTGTATGCCATACAGTGCTAAAAATTGTCAAAAGTCCAAGGAAAAAAAATTAAATACTTATMGCAAATATATTATGTAAAAAGAATTAAAAAATTATTAACTATTAAAAAACTTGCGTAATTTTCCAAAATTTTAATTTTGAAACAATTTCTTGTTAAGTTGAGGCCTTTCAGTGGACTTTGCCATTATACTGTGCTATTTTTTGTGTCAAATAAATCAAAAAAAAAACCACACGCCAAGCCTACATACGATCCGCAGCTGTATCGCCCTCATTTTCACCACGTTTTCATCCAGACATACCAAAAACATAAAACTAAACAAATTGAGGCTAAAACATATACATGTATATACAATATAATTGGTAATTAGGTTAACTCACACTTTCGAGTACTTAAATGTTTCATAAACATCTCTTCTCTCTACAAAAAATCGAAAAACTTCTGTGAACTATCTGCTTTATGTAACTACATAGCCACCATGTATGCATATGTGTATGTGAAATATCACACCAACCCACTTTCCTATCTAGCCACCACTGTAACTACTCTACGCATCGATAGCTCATCGGTAAACTGAAATATAACTACATCTGTGGTGCATTGTAAATAATTGTGCTTCTAAATTTTTACGTCAAAATCCACTTCGACCATCAACCATCTGGGAATATTGTATACATACTCGTACATATGTAGTTTTGCCTACCCAATTCACAAATTAGTTAATTTGTTCACAATAAATCGTTAATGTTTCTCTTCAATTGCTCGCTTTAGTCGACGCTGCTGAAACAGCGCCCTTTACAACAACACCACCATCACCACCAACCCATTCACCATTCTTTAGCAAGCTACCAGTATCGCCTTCCTTTGACGAGATGTTCGCCACGTCACCGTTCAAGAGCCGAATTTATGACGAATTCGAAAGATTTTGGCGTAGCTTTGACCATACCACATAGCCAAGCAGTTTTCTACACACCTATGTATATTGCAACAACAAATTAAAAAAATAAATAAATGCAACAGCATTTCGTGTGATTTGCAACTAGCAAGCCGAGTATTCCCGAACCCTGTGAATGAAACCCCGTATTGTGTAGCCTTAACTACTTACGTCTTATATACACCTACTACCACTACTACTACTACAATTACAACAACAAAAAAATTATTAAGCTATTTTTATTTTATATAAAATATTACTAAAATTTA